>NC_054488.1:61481805-61674305 GCF_017639515.1 Carcharodon carcharias
TACTGTAGCATGGTGGTTAGAGCACTGTAAACATGGTGGTGAGAGTACTGTAGCATGGTGGTCTCACACTGTAGCATGGGTGGTTACAGTACTGTAGCTTTGTGGTTAGATTACTGTAGCATATTGGTTAGAGTGCTGCAGCATGGTGGTTAGAGTACTGTAGCATGGTGTTTAGAGTACTGCAGCATGGTGGTTAGAGTAATGCAGCATGCTGGTTAGAGTACTGTAGCATGGTGGTTGGAGTACTGTAGCATGGTGTTTAGAGTGCTGTAGCATGGTGATTAGAGTACTGCAGCATGGTGGTTAGAGTACTGTAGCATGGTGATTAGAGTACAGCAGCATGGTGGTTAGACACTGTAGCATAGTGCTTAGAGTACTGTAGCATGGTGGTTAGAGTACTGCATCATGGTGGTTAGATTACTGTAGCATGGTGGTTAGACACTGTAGCATGGTTGTTAGACACTGTAGTATTGTGGTTGGACATTGTAGCATAGTGGTTACACATTGTAGGATAGTGGTTAGAGTACTGTAGCATAGTGGTTAGAGTACTGTAGCATATTGGTTAGAGTACTATAGCATGGTGGTTAGACTTCTGTAGCATGGTGTTTAGACACTGTAGCATATTGGTTAGAGTACTGCAGCATGTTGGTTAGACACTGTCGCATGGTGGTTAGACACTGTAGCATAGTGGTTAGAGTACTGCAGCATGGTGGTTAGTCACTGTAGCATTGTGGTTAGAGTACTGTAGCATGGTGGTTAGAGTACTATAGCATGGTGGTTAGAGTACTGTAGCATGGTGGTTAGAGTATTGTAGCATGGTAATTAGAGTACTGTACCATAGTGGTTAGGCACTGTAGCTTAGTGCTTAGAGTACTCTAGCATGGTGGTTAGAGTACTGTAGCATGGTGTTTAGAGTACAGTAGCATAGTGGTTAGAGTACTGTAGCATAGTGGTCTGGTACTGTAGCATGGTGGTTAGAGTACTGCAGCATGGTGGTTAGAGTACTGTAGCATGGTGGCCAGGTACTGTAGCATGGTGGTTAGAGTACTATAGCATGGTGGTTAGACACTGCAGCATAGCGGTGAGATTACTGTAGCATGGAGGTCAGGTACTGTAGCATGGTGGTTAGAGCACTGCAGCATGGTGGTTAGAGTACTGTAGCATAGTGGTTAGAGTACTGCAGCATGGTGGTTAGAGTACTGTAGCATGGTGGTAAGAGTACAATAGCATGGTGGTTAGAGTACTGCAGCATGGTGGTTAGAGTACTGTAGCATAGTGGTTGGAGTACTGTAGCATGGTGGTTAGACACTGTAGCATGGTGGTTAGACATTGTACCATAGTGGTTAGAGTACTGTAGCATAGTGGTTAGCGTACTGCAGCATGGTGTTTAGAGTACTGCAGCATAATGGTTAGAGTACTGTAGCATAGTGGTTAGAGTACTGTAGCAAGGTGGCCAGGTACTGTAGCATGGTGGTTAGAGTACTATAGCATGGTGGTTAGACACTGCAGCATAGCGGTGAGATTACTGTAGCATGGAGGTCAGGTACTGTAGCATGGTGGTTAGAGCACTGCAGCATGGTGGTTAGAGTACTGTAGCATAGTGGTTAGAGTACTGCAGCATGGTGGTTAGAGTACTGTAGCATGGTGGTAAGAGTACAATAGCATGGTGGTTAGAGTACTGCAGCATGGTGGTTAGAGTACTGTAGCATAGTGGTTGGAGTACTGTAGCATGGTGGTTAGACACTGTAGCATGGTGGTTAGACATTGTACCATAGTGGTTAGAGTACTGTAGCATAGTGGTTAGCGTACTGCAGCATGGTGTTTAGAGTACTGCAGCATAATGGTTAGAGTACTGTAGCATAGTGGTTAGAGTTCTGCAGCATGGTGGTGAGAGCACTGTAGCATGGTGGTTAGAGCACTGTAACATGGTGGTGAGAGTACTGTAGCATGGTGGTCTGGCACTGTAGCATGGTGGTTACAGTACTGTAGCTTTGTGGTTAGAGAACTGTAGCATATTGGTTAGAGTACTGCAGCATGGTGGTTTGAGTACTGTAGCATGGTGTTTAGAGTACTGCAGCATGGTGGTTAGAGTAATGCAGCATGCTGGTTAGAGTACTGTAGCATGGTGGTTGGAGTACTGTAGCATGGTGGTTGGAGTACTGTAGCATGGTGGTTAGAGTGCTGTAGCATGGTGATTAGAGTACTGCAGCTTGGTGGTTAGAGTACTGTAGCATGGTGATTAGAGTACAGCAGCATGGTGGTTAGACACTGTAGCATAGTGCTTATAGTACTGTAGCATGGTGGTTAGAGTACTGTAGCATGGTGGTTAGATTACTGTAGCATGGTGGTTAGACACTGTAGCATGGTGGTTAGACACTGTAGCATGGTGGTTAGACACTGTAGTATTGTGGTTGGACATTGTAGCATAGTGGTTACACACTGTAGCATAGTGGTTAGAGTACTGTAGCATAGTGGTTAGAGTACTGTAGCATATTGGTTAGAGTACTATAGCATGGTGGTTAGAGTACTGTAGCATGGTGTTTAGACACTGTAGCATATTGGTTAGAGTACTGCAGCATGTTGGTTAGACACTGTCGCATGGTGGTTAGACACTGTAGCATAGTGGTTAGAGTACTGCAGCATGGTGGTTAGTCACTGTAGCATGGTGGTTAGACACTGTAGCATGGTGGTTAGAGTACTATAGCATGGTGGTTAGAGTACTGTAGCATGGTGGTTAGAGTACTGTAGCATGGTGGTTAGAGTATTGTAGCATGGTAATTAGAGTACTGTACCATAGTGGTTAGGCACTGTAGCTTAGTGGTTAGAGTACTATAGCATGGTGGTTAGAGTACTGTAGCATGTTGTTTAGACACTGTAGCATAGTGGTTAGGGTACTGCAGCATGGTGGTTAGACACTGTAGCATGGTGGTTAGACACTGTAGCATGGTGTTTAGAGTACTGTAGCATGGTGGTTAGAGTACTGTAGCATGGTGGTTAGTCTCTGTAGCATGGTGGTTAGAGTACTGTAGCATGGTGGTTAGACACTGTAGCATGGTGGTTAGACACTGGAGCATGTTGGTTAGAGTACTTTAGCATGGTGTTTAGAGTACTGTAGCATAGTGCTTAGAGTACTGTGGCATAGTGGTTAGAGCACTGTAGCATGGTGTTTAGAGTACTGTTGCATTTTGGTTAGACACTGTAGCATGGTCGTTAGATTAATGTAGCATGGTGGTTAGAGTACTGTAGCATGGTGTTTAGACTCTGCAGGATGGTGGTTAGACACTGTAGCATGGTGGTTAGAGTACTGTAGCATGGTGGTTAGAGTACTGTAGCATGGTGTGTAGAAACTGTAGCATAGTGGTTCGACACTGTAGCATAGTGGTTAGAGTACTGTAGCATGGTGGTTTGACGCTGTAGCATAGTGGTTAGAGCACTGTAGCATGGTGGTTAGAGCACTGTAACATGGTGGTGAGAGTACTGTAGCATGGTGGTCTGGCACTGTAGCATGGTGGTTACAGTACTGTAGCTTTGTGGTTAGAGAACTGTAGCATATTGGTTAGAGTACTGCAGCATGGTGGTTTGAGTACTGTAGCATGGTGTTTAGAGTACTGCAGCATGGTGGTTAGAGTAATGCAGCATGCTGGTTAGAGTACTGTAGCATGGTGGTTGGAGTACTGTAGCATGGTGGTTGGAGTACTGTAGCATGGTGGTTAGAGTGCTGTAGCATGGTGATTAGAGTACTGCAGCATGGTGGTTAGAGTACTGTAGCATGGTGATTAGAGTACAGCAGCATGGTGGTTAGACACTGTAGCATAGTGCTTATAGTACTGTAGCATGGTGGTTAGAGTACTGTAGCATGGTGGTTAGATTACTGTAGCATGGTGGTTAGACACTGTAGCATAGTGGTTAGACACTGTAGCATGGTGGTTAGACACTGTAGTATTGTGGTTGGACATTGTAGCATAGTGGTTACACACTGTAGCATAGTGGTTAGAGTACTGTAGCATAGTGGTTAGAGTACTGTAGCATATTGGTTAGAGTACTATAGCATGGTGGTTAGAGTACTGTAGCATGGTGTTTAGACACTGTAGCATATTGGTTAGAGTACTGCAGCATGTTGGTTAGACACTGTCGCATGGTGGTTAGACACTGTAGCATAGTGGTTAGAGTACTGCAGCATGGTGGTTAGTCACTGTAGCATGGTGGTTAGACACTGTAGCATGGTGGTTAGAGTACTATAGCATGGTGGTTAGAGTACTGTAGCATGGTGGTTAGAGTACTGTAGCATGGTGGTTAGAGTATTGTAGCATGGTAATTAGAGTACTGTACCATAGTGGTTAGGCACTGTAGCTTAGTGGTTAGAGTACTATAGCATGGTGGTTAGAGTACTGTAGCATGTTGTTTAGACACTGTAGCATAGTGGTTAGGGTACTGCAGCATGGTGGTTAGACACTGTAGCATGGTGGTTAGACACTGTAGCATGGTGTTTAGAGTACTGTAGCATGGTGGTTAGAGTACTGTAGCATGGTGGTTAGTCTCTGTAGCATGGTGGTTAGAGTACTGTAGCATGGTGGTTAGACACTGTAGCATGGTGGTTAGACACTGTAGCATGTTGGTTAGAGTACTTTAGCATGGTGGTTAGAGTACTGTAGCATAGTGCTTAGAGTACTGTGGCATAGTGGTTAGAGCACTGTAGCATGGTGTTTAGAGTACTGTTGCATTTTGGTTAGACACTGTAGCATGGTCGTTAGAGTAATGTAGCATGGTGGTTAGAGTACTGTAGCATGGTGTTTAGACTCTGCAGGTTGGTGGTTAGACACTGTAGCATGGTGGTTAGAGTACTGTAGCATGGTGGTTAGAGTACTGTAGCATGGTGTGTAGACACTGTAGCATAGTGGCTCGACACTGTAGCATAGTGGTTAGAGTACTGTAGCATGGTGGTTTGACGCTGTAGCATAGTGGTTAGAGTTCTGTAGCATAGTGGTTAGAGTACTGTAGCATGGTGGTTAGAGTAGTTTGGCATAGTGGTCAGGTACTGTAGCATGGTGGTTAGAGGACTGTAGCATGATGTTTAGACACTGTAGCATAGTGGTTAGAGTACTGTAGCATGGTGGTTAGAGTACTGTAGCATGGTGGTTAGAGTTGTGTAGCATAGTGGTTAGAGTACTGTAGCATGGTGGTTAGAGTAGTGTAGCATAGTGGTCAGGTACTGTAGCATGGTGATTAGAGTACTGTAGCATGGTGGTTAGACACTGTAGCATAGTGGTTAGAGTACTGTAGCATGGTGGTTAGAGCACTGTAACATGGTGGTGAGAGTACTGTAGCATGGTGGTCTCACACTGTAGCATGGTGGTTACAGTACTGTAGCTTTGTGGTTAGAGTACTGTAGCATATTGGTTAGAGTGCTGCAGCATGGTGGTTAGAGTACTGTAGCATGGTGTTTAGAGTACTGCAGCATGGTGGTTAGAGTAATGCAGCATGCTGGTTAGAGTACTGTAGCATGGTGGTTGGAGTACTGTAGCATGGTGTTTAGAGTGCTGTAGCATGGTGATTAGAGTACTGCAGCATGGTGGTTAGAGTACTGTAGCATGGTGATTAGAGTACAGCAGCATGGTGGTTAGACACTGTAGCATAGTGCTTAGAGTACTGTAGCATGGTGGTTAGAGTACTGCATCATGGTGGTTAGATTACTGTAGCATGGTGGTTAGACACTGTAGCATGGTTGTTAGACACTGTAGTATTGTGGTTGGACATTGTAGCATAGTGGTTACACATTGTAGGATAGTGGTTAGAGTACTGTAGCATAGTGGTTAGAGTACTGTAGCATATTGGTTAGAGTACTATAGCATGGTGGTTAGACTTCTGTAGCATGGTGTTTAGACACTGTAGCATATTGGTTAGAGTACTGCAGCATGTTGGTTAGACACTGTCGCATGGTGGTTAGACACTGTAGCATAGTGGTTAGAGTACTGCAGCATGGTGGTTAGTCACTGTAGCATGGTGGTTAGACACTGTAGCATGGTGGTTAGAGTACTATAGCATGGTGGTTAGAGTACTGTAGCATGGTGGTTAGAGTACTGTAGCATGGTGGTTAGAGTATTGTAGCATGGTAATTAGAGTAATGTACCATAGTGGTTAGGCACTGTAGCTTAGTGCTTAGAGTACTCTAGCATGGTGGTTAGAGTACTGTAGCATGGTGTTTAGACACTGTAGCATAGTGGTTAGGGTACTGCAGCATGGTGGTTAGACACTGTAGCATGGTGGTTAGACACTGTAGCACGGTGATTAGAGTACTGTAGCATGGTGGTTAGAGTACTGTAGCATGGTGGTTAGACTCTGTAGCATGGTGGTTAGAGTACTGTAGCATGGTGGTTAGACACTGTAGCATGGTGGTTAGACACTGTAGCATGTTGGTTAGAGTACTTTAGCATGGTGGTTAGAGTACTGTAGCATGGTGGTTAGAGTTGTGTAGCATAGTGGTTAGGAGTACTGTAGCATGGTGGTTAGAGTACTGTAGCATTGTGGTTAGACACTGTAGCATGGTGGTTAGATTACTGTAGCATAGTGGGTAGAGTACTATAGCATGGTGGTTAGAATACTGTAGCATAGTGGTTAGAGTACTGTAGCATGGTGGTTAGAGTACTGTAGCATGGTGGTTAGAATACTGTAGCATAGTGGTTAGAGTACTGCAGCATGGTGGTTAGACACTGTAGCGTGGTGGTTAGAGTACTGTAGCATGGTGGTTAGAGTACTGTAGCATGGTGGTTAGAGTACTGTAGCATAGTGGTTAGAGCACTGTAGCATAGTGTTTAGAGTACTGTAGCATGGTGGTTAGACACTGTAGCATGGTGGTTAGAGTACTGTAGCATGGTGGTTAGAGTACTGTAGCATGGTGGTTAGAGTACTGTAGCATAGGTGGTTAGACTCTGTAAGCATAGTGGTTAGAATTCTGTAGCATAGTGGTTAGAGTACTGTAGCATGGTGGTTAGAGTAGTTTGGCATAGTGGTCAGGTACTGTAGCATGGTGGTTAGAGGACTGTAGCATGGTGTTTAGACACTGTAGCATAGTGGTTAGAGTACTGTAGCATGGTGGTTAGAGTACTGTAGCATGGTGGTTAGAGTTGTGTAGCATAGTGGTTAGAGTACTGTAGCATGGTGGTTAGAGTAGTGTAGCATAGTGGTCAAGTACTGTAGCATGGTGATTAGAGTACTGTAGCATGGTGGTTAGACACTGTAGCATAGTGGTTAGAGTACTGTAGCATGGTGGTTAGAGTACTATAGCATGGTGATTAGACACTGTAGCATGGTGGTTAGAGTACTGTAGCATGGTGGTTAGACACTGTAGCATAGTAGTTAGACACTGCAGCATAGTGGTTAAAGTACTGTAGCATAGTGGTTAGTGTACTGTAGCATGGTGGTTAGAGTACTATAGCATGGTGTTTAGAGTACTGTAGCATAATGGTTAGAGTACTGTAGCATAGTGGTTAGCGTACTGCAGCATGGCGGTTAGAGTACTGTAGTATGGTGGTTAGAGTACTGCAGCATGGTGGTTAGAGTACTGTAGCATGGTGTTGAGTACTGCAGCATGGTGGTTAGAGTAATGCAGCATGCTGGTTAGTGTACTGTAGCATGGTGGTTGGAGTACTGTAGCATGGTGGTTAGAGTACTGTAGCATGGTGGTTAGAGTACTGTAGCATGGTGGTTAGAGTTGTGTAGCATAGTGCTTGGAGTACTGTAGCATGGTGGTTAGAGTAGTGTAGCATAGTGGTCAGGTACTGTAGCATGGTGATTAGAGTACTGTAGCATGGTGGTTAGACACTGTAGCATAGTGGTTAGAGTACTGTAGCATAGTGGTTAGAGTACTGTAGCATGGTGTTTAGAGTACTGTTGCATTTTGGTTAGACACTGTAGCATGGTCGTTAGAGTAATGTAGCATGGTGGTTAGAGTACTGTAGCATGGTGTTTAGACTCTGCAGGATGGTGGTTAGACACTGTAGCATGGTGGTTAGAGTACTGTAGCATGGTGGTTAGAGTACTGTAGCATGGTGTGTAGACACTGTAGCATAGTGGTTCGACACTGTAGCATAGTGGTTAGAGTACTGTAGCATGGTGGTTTGACGCTGTAGCATAGTGGTTAGAGTTCTGTAGCATAGTGGTTAGAGTACTGTAGCATGGTGGTTAGAGTAGTTTGGCATAGTGGTCAGGTACTGTAGCATGGTGGTTAGAGGACTGTAGCATGATGTTTAGACACTGTAGCATAGTGGTTAGAGTACTGTAGCATGGTGGTTAGAGTACTGTAGCATGGTGGTTAGAGTTGTGTAGCATAGTGGTTAGAGTACTGTAGCATGGTGGTTAGAGTAGTGTAGCATAGTGGTCAGGTACTGTAGCATGGTGATTAGAGTACTGTAGCATGGTGGTTAGACACTGTAGCATAGTGGTTAGAGTACTGTAGCATGGTGGGTTAGAGCACTGTAACATGGTGGTGAGAGTACTGTAGCATGGTGGTCTCATGCTGTAGCATGGTGGTTACAGTACTGTAGCTTTGTGGTTAGAGTACTGTAGCATATTGGTTAGAGTGCTGCAGCATGTTGGTTAGAGTACTGTAGCATGGTGTTTAGAGTACTGCAGCATGGTGGTTAGAGTAATGCAGCATGCTGGTTAGAGTACTGTAGCATGGTGGTTGGAGTACTGTAGCATGGTGTTTAGAGTGCTGTAGCATGGTGATTAGAGTACTGCAGCATGGTGGTTAGAGTACTGTAGCATGGTGATTAGAGTACAGCAGCATGGTGGTTAGACACTGTAGCATAGTGCTTAGAGTACTGTAGCATGGTGGTTAGATTACTGTAGCATGGTGGTTAGACACTGTAGCATGGTGGTTAGACACTGTAGCATAGTGGTTAGACACTGTAGCATGGTGGTTAGACACTGTAGTATTGTGGTTGGACATTGTAGCATAGTGGTTACACACTGTAGCATAGTGGTTAGAGTACTGTAGCATAGTGGTTAGAGTACTGTAGCATATTGGTTAGAGTACTGCAGCATGTTGGTTAGACACTGTCGCATGGTGGTTAGACACTGTAGTATTGTGGTTGGACATTGTAGCATAGTGGTTACACACTGTAGCATAGTGGTTAGAGTACTGTAGCATAGTGGTTAGAGTACTGTAGCATATTGGTTAGAGTACTATAGCATGGTGGTTAGAGTACTGTAGCATGGTGTTTAGACACTGTAGCATATTGGTTAGAGTACTGCAGCATGTTGGTTAGACACTGTCGCATGGTGGTTAGACACTGTAGCATAGTGGTTAGAGTACTGCAGCATGGTGGTTAGTCACTGTAGCATGGTGGTTAGACACTGTAGCATGGTGGTTAGAGTACTATAGCATGGTGGTTAGAGTACTGTAGCATGGTGGTTAGAGTACTGTAGCATGGTGGTTAGAGTATTGTAGCATGGTAATTAGAGTACTGTACCATAGTGGTTAGGCACTGTAGCTTAGTGGTTAGAGTACTATAGCATGGTGGTTAGAGTACTGTAGCATGTTGTTTAGACACTGTAGCATAGTGGTTAGGGTACTGCAGCATGGTGGTTAGACACTGTAGCATGGTGGTTAGACACTGTAGCATGGTGTTTAGAGTACTGTAGCATGGTGGTTAGAGTACTGTAGCATGGTGGTTAGTCTCTGTAGCATGGTGGTTAGAGTACTGTAGCATGGTGGTTAGACACTGTAGCATGGTGGTTAGACACTGGAGCATGTTGGTTAGAGTACTTTAGCATGGTGTTTAGAGTACTGTAGCATAGTGCTTAGAGTACTGTGGCATAGTGGTTAGAGCACTGTAGCATGGTGTTTAGAGTACTGTTGCATTTTGGTTAGACACTGTAGCATGGTCGTTAGATTAATGTAGCATGGTGGTTAGAGTACTGTAGCATGGTGTTTAGACTCTGCAGGATGGTGGTTAGACACTGTAGCATGGTGGTTAGAGTACTGTAGCATGGTGGTTAGAGTACTGTAGCATGGTGTGTAGAAACTGTAGCATAGTGGTTCGACACTGTAGCATAGTGGTTAGAGTACTGTAGCATGGTGGTTTGACGCTGTAGCATAGTGGTTAGAGCACTGTAGCATGGTGGTTAGAGCACTGTAACATGGTGGTGAGAGTACTGTAGCATGGTGGTCTGGCACTGTAGCATGGTGGTTACAGTACTATAGCTTTGTGGTTAGAGAACTGTAGCATATTGGTTAGAGTACTGCAGCATGGTGGTTTGAGTACTGTAGCATGGTGTTTAGAGTACTGCAGCATGGTGGTTAGAGTAATGCAGCATGCTGGTTAGAGTACTGTAGCATGGTGGTTGGAGTACTGTAGCATGGTGGTTGGAGTACTGTAGCATGGTGGTTAGAGTGCTGTAGCATGGTGATTAGAGTACTGCAGCATGGTGGTTAGAGTACTGCAGCATGGTGGTTAGAGTACTATAGGATGGTGGTTGGAGTACTGTAGCATAGTGGTTAGAGTACTGTAACATAGTGGTAAGCGTACTGCAGCATGGTGGTTAGAGTACTGTAGCATGGTGGTTGGAGTACTGTAGCATGGTGGTTAGAGTACTGTAGCATGGTGGTTAGAGCACTGTAGCATGGTGGTTAGAGCACTGTAGCATGGTGGTTAGACACTGTAGCATAGTGGTTAGAGTACTGTAGCATGGTGGTTAGAGTACTGTAGCATGGTGGTTAGAGTACTGCAGCATGGTGGTTAGAGTACTGTAGCATTGTGGTTAGAGTACTGTAGCTTGGTGGTGAGAGTACTGTAGCATGGTGGTTAGAGTCATTGTAGCATAGTGGTTAGACACTGTAGCATAGTGGTTAGAGTACTGTAGCATGGTGGTTCGAGTACTGTAGCATGGTGGTTGGAGTACTGCATCATGGTTAGAGTACTGTAGCATGGTAATTATAGTACTGTGGCATAGTGGTTAGACACTGTAGCTTAGTGGTTAGAGTACTATAGCATGGTGGTTAGAGTACTGTAGCATGTTGTTTAGACACTGTAGCATAGTGGTTAGAGTAATGCAGCATGGTGGTTAGACACTGTAGCATGGTGGTTAGACACTGTAGCATGGTGTTTAGAGTACTGTAGCATGGTGGTTAGAGTACTGTAGCATGGTGGTTAGTCTCTGTAGCATGGTGGTTAGAGTACTGTAGCATGGTGGTTAGACACTGTAGCATGGTGGTTAGACACTGGAGCATGTTGGTTAGAGTACTTTAGCATGGTGGTTAGAGTACTGTAGCATAGTGCTTAGAGTACTGTGGCATAGTGGTTAGAGCACTGTAGCATGGTGTTTAGAGTACTGTTGCATTTTGGTTAGACACTGTAGCATGGTCGTTAGATTAATGTAGCATGGTGGTTAGAGTACTGTAGCATGGTGTTTAGACTCTGCAGGATGGTGGTTAGACACTGTAGCATGGTGGTTAGAGTACTGTAGCATGGTGGTTAGAGTACTGTAGCATGGTGTGTAGAAACTGTAGCATAGTGGTTCGACACTGTAGCATAGTGGTTAGAGTACTGTAGCATGGTGGTTTGACGCTGTAGCATAGTGGTTAGAGCACTGTAGCATGGTGGTTAGAGCACTGTAACATGGTGGTGAGAGTACTGTAGCATGGTGGTCTGGCACTGTAGCATGGTGGTTACAGTACTGTAGCTTTGTGGTTAGAGAACTGTAGCATATTGGTTAGAGTACTGCAGCATGGTGGTTTGAGTACTGTAGCATGGTGTTTAGAGTACTGCAGCATGGTGGTTAAAGTACTGTAGCATAGTGGTTAGAGTACTGTAGCATGGTCGTTAGAGTACTGTAGCATGGTGTTTTGAGTACTGTAGCATAATACTTAGAGTGCTGTAGCATAGTGGTTAGAGTACTGCAGCATGGTGGTTAGAGTACTGTAGCATGGTGGTTAGAGTACTGTAGCATGGTGGTGAGGTACTGTAGCATGGTGGTCAGGTACTGTAGCATGGTGGTTAGACACTGTAGCATTGTGGTTAGAGCTACTTGTAGCATAGGTGGTTGGACACACTTAGCAATGTGGTTAGAGTACTGTAGCATAGTGGTAGAGTACTGTAGCATAGTGGTTAGACTACTGTAGCATGGTGGTTAGAGTACTGTAGCATGGTGGTTAGAGTACTGTAGCATGGTGTGTAGAAACTGTAGCATAGTGGTTCGACACTGTAGCATAGTGGTTAGAGTACTGTAGCATGGTGGTTAGACACTGTAGCATAGTGGTTAGAGTACTGCAGCATGTTGGTTAGACACTGTCGCATGGTGGTAGAGCTACTGTAGCATAGTGGTTAGAGTACTGCAGCAAGGTGGTTAGGTCACTGTAGCATGGTGGTTAGACACTGTAGCATGGTGGTTAGAGTACTATAGCATGGTGGTTAGAGTACTGTAGCAGGTGGTTAGAGTACTGTAGCATGGTGGTTAGAGTACTGTAGCATGTGGTTAGAGTACTGTAGCATGGTGTTAGCACTGTAGCATTGTGGTTAAAGTACTGTAGCATTGTGGTTAGAGAACTGTAGGATAGTGGGTAGGGTACTGTACCATAATTGTTAGAGTACTGTAGCATGGTGGTTAAAGCACTGTAGGATGGTGGTTAGACACTGCAGCATAGTGGTTAGAGTACTGTAGCATGGTGGTCAGGTACTGTAGCATGGTGGTTAGAGTACTGCAACATGGTGGTTAGAGTACTGTAGCATGGTGGTTAGAGTACTGTAGCATGGTGGTTAGAGTACTGTAGCATGGTGGTTAGAGTACTGTAGCATGGTGGTTAGAGTACTGTAGCATGGTGGTTAGAGTACTGTAGCATGGTGGTTAGAGTACTGTAGCATGGTGCTTAGAGTACTGTAGCATGGTGGTTAGAGTACTGTAGCATGGTGGTTAGAGTACTGTAGCATGGTGGTTAGAGTACTGTAGCATGGTCGTTAGAGTAATGTAGCATGGTGGTTAGAGTACTGTAGCATGGTGTTTAGACTCTGCAGGCATGGTGGTTAGACACTGTAGCATGGTGATTAGAGTACTGTAGCATAGTGGTTAGAGTACTGTAGCATGGTGGTTAGACACTGTAGCATAGTGGTTCGAGTACTGTAGCATAGTGGTTAGAGTACTGTAGCATGGTGGTTTGACGCTGTAGCATAGTGGTTAGAGTTCTGTAGCATAGTGGTTAGAGTACTGTAGCATGGTGGTTAGAGTAGTTTGGCATAGTGGTCAGGTACTGTAGCATGGTGGTTAGAGTACTGTAGCATGGTGGTTAGACACTGTAGCATAGTGGTTAGAGTACTGTAGCATGGTGGTTAGAGTACTGTAGCATGGTGGTTAGAGTAGTGTAGCATAGTGGTTAGAGTACTGTAGCATGGTGGTTAGAGTAGTGTAGCATAGTGGTCAGGTACTGTAGCATGGTGATTAGAGTACTGTAGCATGGTGGTTAGACACTGTAGCATAGTGGTTAGAGTACTGTAGCATGGTGGTTAGAGCACTGTAGCATGGTGGTGAGAGTACTGTAGCATGGTGGTCTCACACTGTAGCATGGTGGTTAGAGTACTGTAGCATGGTGGTTAGAGTACTGTAGCATGGTGGTTAGAGTTGTGTAGCATAGTGCTTGGAGTACTGTAGCATGGTGGTTAGAGTAGTGTAGCATAGTGGTCAGGTACTGTAGCATGGTGATTAGAGTACTGTAGCATGGTGGTTAGACACTGTAGCATAGTGGTTAGAGTACTGTAGCATGGTGGTTAGAGTACTGTAGCATGGTGGTTAGAGTACTGTAGCATGGTGGTTAGAGTACTGTAGCATGGTGGTTAGAGTAGTGTAGCATAGTGGTCAGGTACTGTAGCATGGTGTTTAGAGTACTGTAGCATGGTGGTTAGAGTAGTGTAGCATAGTGGTTAGAGTACTGTAGCATGGTGGTTAGAGTACTGTAACATGGTGGTGAGAGTATGTAGCATGGTGGTCTCACACTGTAGCATGGTGGTTACAGTACTGTAGCTTTGTGGTTAGAGTACTGTAGCATATTGGTTAGAGTGCTGCAGCATGGTGGTTAGAGTACTGTAGCATGGTGTTTAGAGTACTGCAGCATGGTGGTTAGAGTAATGCAGCATGCTGGTTAGAGTACTGTAGCATGGTGGTTGGAGTACTGTAGCATGGTGTTTAGAGTGCTGTAGCATGGTGATTAGAGTACTGCAGCATGGTGGTTAGAGTACTGTAGCATGGTGATTAGAGTACAGCAGCATGGTGGTTAGACACTGTAGCATAGTGCTTAGAGTACTGTAGCATGGTGGTTAGAGTACTGCATCATGGTGGTTAGATTACTGTAGCATGGTGGTTAGACACTGTAGCATGGTTGTTAGACACTGTAGTATTGTGGTTGGACATTGTAGCATAGTGGTTACACATTGTAGGATAGTGGTTAGAGTACTGTAGCATAGTGGTTAGAGTACTGTAGCATATTGGTTAGAGTACTATAGAATGGTGGTTAGACTTCTGTAGCATGGTGGTTAGACACTGTAGCATATTGGTTAGAGTACTGCAGCATGTTGGTTAGACACTGTCGCATGGTGGTTAGACACTGTAGCATAGTGGTTAGAGTACTGCAGCATGGTGGTTAGTCACTGTAGCATGGTGGTTAGACACTGTAGCATGGTGGTTAGAGTACTATAGCATGGTGGTTAGAGTACTGTAGCATGGTGGTTAGAGTACTGTAGCATGGTGGTTAGAGTATTGTAGCATGGTAATTAGAGTACTGTACCATAGTGGTTAGGCACTGTAGCTTAGTGCTTAGAGTACTCTAGCATGGTGGTTAGAGTACTGTAGCATGGTGTTTAGACACTGTAGCATAGTGGTTAGGGTACTGCAGCATGGTGGTTAGACACTGTAGCATGGTGGTTAGACACTGTAGCACGGTGATTAGAGTACTGTAGCATGGTGGTTAGAGTACTGTAGCATGGTGGTTAGACTCTGTAGCATGGTGGTTAGAGTACTGTAGCATGGTGGTTAGAGTACTGTAGCATGGTGGTTAGACACTGTAGCATGGTGGTTAGAGTACTGTAGCATGGTGGTTAGAGTACTGTAGCATGGTGGTTAGAGTACTGTAGCATAGTGGTTAGAGTACTGTAGCATGGTGGTTAGAGTAGTTTGGCAAAGTGGTCAGGTAGTTTAGCATGGTGGTTAGAGTACTGTAGCATGGTGGTTAGACACTGTAGCATAGTGGTTAGAGTACTGTAGCATGGTGGTTAGAGTACTGTAGCATGGTGATTAGACACTGTAGCATGGTGGTTAGAGTACTGTAGCATGGTGGTTAGACACTGTAGCATAGTGGTTAGACACTATAGCATAGTGGTTAAAGTACTGTAGCATAGTGGTTAGAGTACTGTAGCATGGTTTTTAGAGTACTGTAGCATGGTGTTTAGAGTACTGTAGCATAATAGTTAGAGTACTGTAGCATAGTGGTTAGCGTACTGCTGCATGGTGGTTAGAGTACTGCAGCATGGAGGTTAGAGTACTGTAGCATGGTGGATGGAGTACTGTAGCATGGTGGTTGGAGTACTGTAGCATGGTGGTTAGAGTACTGTAGCATGGTGGTTAGACTCTGTAGCATGGTGGTTAGAGTACTGTAGCATGGTGGTTAGAGTACTGTAGCATGGTGGTTAGAGTACTGTAGCATGGTGGTTAGAGTACTATATCATGGTGGTTAGACTACTGTAGCATAGTGGTTAGAGTACTGTAGCATGGTGGTTAGAGTACTGTAGCATGGTGTTTAGAGTACTGTTGCATTTTGGTTAGACACTGTAGCATGGTCGTTAGAGTAATGTAGCATGGTGGTTAGAGTACTGTAGCATGGTGTTTAGACTCTGCAGGATGGTGGTTAGACACTGTAGCATGGTGGTTAGAGTACTGTAGCATGGTGGTTAGAGTACTGTAGCATGGTGTGTAGACACTGTAGCATAGTGGTTCGACACTGTAGCATAGTGGTTAGAGTACTGTAGCATGGTGGTTTGACGCTGTAGCATAGTGGTTAGAGTTCTGTAGCATAGTGGTTAGAGTACTGTAGCATGGTGGTTAGAGTAGTTTGGCATAGTGGTCAGGTACTGTAGCATGGTGGTTAGAGGACTGTAGCATGATGTTTAGACACTGTAGCATAGTGGTTAGAGTACTGTAGCATGGTGGTTAGAGTACTGTAGCATGGTGGTTAGAGTAGTGTAGCATAGTGGTTAGAGTACTGTAGCATGGTGGTTAGAGTAGTGTAGCATAGTGGTCAGGTACTGTAGCATGGTGATTAGAGTACTGTAGCATGGTGGTTAGACACTGTAGCATAGTGGTTAGAGTACTGTAGCATGGTGGTTAGAGCACTGTAACATGGTGGTGAGAGTACTGTAGCATGGTGGTCTCACGCTGTAGCATGGTGGTTAGAGCACTGTAGCATTGGTGGTTAGCAGTACTGTAGCATATTGGTTAGAGTACTGTAGCATGGTGGTTAGACTACTGCAGCATGGTGCTAAGAGTACTGTAGCATGGTGGTTAGACTCTGTAGCATGGTGGTTAGAGCTACTGTAGCATGGTGGTTAGAGTACTGTAGCATAGTGGTTAGAGTACTGTAGCATGGTGGTTAGAGTACTGTAGCATGGTGGTTAGAGAACTGTTGCATGGTGGCCAGAGTACTGTAGCATGGTGGTTAGACACTGTAGCATGGTGGTTAGAGTACTGTAGCATGGTGTTAGAGTACTGTAGCATGGGGTTAGATCACTGTAGCATGGTGGTTAGAGTACTGTATGCATGGTGGTTAGATACTGTAGCATAGTGGTTAGACACTGTAGCATAGTGTTTAGAGTACTGTAGCATATTGGTTAGAGTCACTGTAGCAGGTGGTTAGACTCTGTAGCATAGTGGTTAAAGTACTGTAGCATAATGGTTAGTGTACTGTAGCATGGTGGTTAGAGTACTGTAGGATAGTGGTCAGGTAGTGTAGCATGGTGGTTAGAGTACTGCAGCATTTTGGTTAGAGTACTGTAGCATGGTGGCCAGGTACTGTAGCATGGTGGTTAGAGTACTGTAGCATGGTGGTTAGAGTACTGTAGCATAGTGGTTAGAGTACTGTAGCATGGTGGTTAGGATACTGTAGCTGTTGGTTAGAGTACTGTAGCATAGTGGTTAGAGTACTGTAGCAATGGTGGATTAGAGTACTGTAGCATAGTGGTTAGAGTAACTGCAGCATGTGGTTAGAGCACTGTAGCATGGTGGTTAGAGTACTGTAGCATGGTGGTTAGAGTACTGTAGCTGGTGGTTAGAGTACTGTAGCATGGTGGTTAGACTCTGTAGCATAGTGGTTAGAGTACTGTAGCATGGTGGTTTGAGTACTGTAGCATGGTGGTTAGATACTGTAGCATGTGGTTAGAGTACTTAGCATGGTGGTTAGAGTACTGTAGCATAGTGCTTAGAGTACTGTGGCATAGTGGTTAGAGCACTGTAGCATGGTGTTTAGAGTACTGTTGCATTTTGGTTAGACACTGTAGCATGGTCGTTAGAGTAATGTAGCATGGTGGTTAGAGTACTGTAGCATGGTGTTTAGACTCTGCAGGTTGGTGGTTAGACACTGTAGCATGGTGGTTAGAGTACTGTAGCATGGTGGTTAGAGTACTGTAGCATGGTGTGTAGACACTGTAGCATAGTGGCTCGACACTGTAGCATAGTGGTTAGAGTACTGTAGCATGGTGGTTTGACGCTGTAGCATAGTGGTTAGAGTTCTGTAGCATAGTGGTTAGAGTACTGTAGCATGGTGGTTAGAGTAGTTTGGCATAGTGGTCAGGTACTGTAGCATGGTGGTTAGAGGACTGTAGCATGATGTTTAGACACTGTAGCATAGTGGTTAGAGTACTGTAGCATGGTGGTTAGAGTACTGTAGCATGGTGGTTAGAGTTGTGTAGCATAGTGGTTAGAGTACTGTAGCATGGTGGTTAGAGTAGTGTAGCATAGTGGTCAGGTACTGTAGCATGGTGATTAGAGTACTGTAGCATGGTGGTTAGACACTGTAGCATAGTGGTTAGAGTACTGTAGCATGGTGGTTAGAGCACTGTAACATGGTGGTGAGAGTACTGTAGCATGGTGGTCTCACACTGTAGCATGGTGGTTACAGTACTGTAGCTTTGTGGTTAGAGTACTGTAGCATATTGGTTAGAGTGCTGCAGCATGGTGGTTAGAGTACTGTAGCATGGTGTTTAGAGTACTGCAGCATGGTGGTTAGAGTAATGCAGCATGCTGGTTAGAGTACTGTAGCATGGTGGTTGGAGTACTGTAGCATGGTGTTTAGAGTGCTGTAGCATGGTGATTAGAGTACTGCAGCATGGTGGTTAGAGTACTGTAGCATGGTGATTAGAGTACAGCAGCATGGTGGTTAGACACTGTAGCATAGTGCTTAGAGTACTGTAGCATGGTGGTTAGAGTACTGCATCATGGTGGTTAGATTACTGTAGCATGGTGGTTAGACACTGTAGCATGGTTGTTAGACACTGTAGTATTGTGGTTGGACATTGTAGCATAGTGGTTACACATTGTAGGATAGTGGTTAGAGTACTGTAGCATAGTGGTTAGAGTACTGTAGCATATTGGTTAGAGTACTATAGCATGGTGGTTAGACTTCTGTAGCATGGTGTTTAGACACTGTAGCATATTGGTTAGAGTACTGCAGCATGTTGGTTAGACACTGTCGCATGGTGGTTAGACACTGTAGCATAGTGGTTAGAGTACTGCAGCATGGTGGTTAGTCACTGTAGCATGGTGGTTAGACACTGTAGCATGGTGGTTAGAGTACTATAGCATGGTGGTTAGAGTACTGTAGCATGGTGGTTAGAGTACTGTAGCATGGTGGTTAGAGTATTGTAGCATGGTAATTAGAGTACTGTACCATAGTGGTTAGGCACTGTAGCTTAGTGCTTAGAGTACTCTAGCATGGTGGTTAGAGTACTGTAGCATGGTGTTTAGACACTGTAGCATAGTGGTTAGGGTACTGCAGCATGGTGGTTAGACACTGTAGCATGGTGGTTAGACACTGTAGCACGGTGATTAGAGTACTGTAGCATGGTGGTTAGAGTACTGTAGCATGGTGGTTAGACTCTGTAGCATGGTGGTTAGAGTACTGTAGCATGGTGGTTAGACACTGTAGCATGGTGGTTAGACACTGTAGCATGTTGGTTAGAGTACTTTAGCATGGTGGTTGGAGTACTTTAGCATGGTGGTTAGAGTACTGTAGCATAGTGGTTAGAGTACTGTAGCATGGTGGTTAGAGTACAGTAGCATGGTGGTTAGACACTGTAGCATGGTGGTTAGACACTGTAGGATGGTGCTTAGAGTACTGTAGCATAGTGCTTAGAGTACTGTGGCATAGTGGTTAGAGCACTGTAGCATTGTGTTTAGAGTACTGTTGCATTTTGGTTAGACACTGTAGCATGGTCGTTAGAGTAATGTAGCATGGTGGTTAGAGTACTGTAGCATGGTGTTTAGACTCTGCAGGATGGTGGTTAGACACTGTAGCATGGTGGTTAGAGTACTGTAGCATGGTGGTTAGAGTACTGTAGCATGGTGTGTAGACACTGTAGCATAGTGGTTCGACACTGTAGCATAGTGGTTAGAGTACTGTAGCATGGTGGTTAGACACTGCAGCACAGTGGTCAGAGTACTGTAGCATGGTGGTTTGACGCAGTAGCATAGTGGTTAGAATTCTGTAGCATAGTGGTTAGAGTACTGTAGCATGGTGGTTAGAGTAGTTTGGCATAGTGGTCAGGTACTGTGGCATGGTGGTTAGAGGACTGTAGCATGGTGTTTAGACACTGTAGCATAGTGGTTAGAGTACTGTAGCATGGTGGTTAGAGTACTGTAGCATGGTGGTTAGAGTTGTGTAGCATAGTGGTTAGAGTACTGTAGCATGGTGGTTAGAGTAGTGTAGCATAGTGGTCAAGTACTGTAGCATGGTGATTAGAGTACTGTAGCATGGTGGTTAGACACTGTAGCATAGTGGTTAGAGTACTGTAGCATGGTGGTTAGAGTACTATAGCATGGTGATTAGACACTGTAGCATGGTGGTTAGAGTACTGTAGCATGGTGGTTAGACACTGTAGCATAGTAGTTAGACACTGCAGCATAGTGGTTAAAGTACTGTAGCATAGTGGTTAGTGTACTGTAGCATGGTGGTTAGAGTACTATAGCATGGTGTTTAGAGTACTGTAGCATAATGGTTAGAGTACTGTAGCATAGTGGTTAGCGTACTGCAGCATGGTGGTTAGAGTACTGTAGTATGGTGGTTAGAGTACTGCAGCATGGTGGTTAGAGTACTGTAGCATGGTGTTTAGAGTACTGCAGCATGGTGGTTAGAGTAATGCAGCATGCTGGTTAGAGTACTGTAGCATGGTGGTTGGAGTACTGTAGCATGGTGGTTAGAGTACTGTAGCATGGTGGTTTAGAGTACTGTAGCAAGGTGGTTAGACACTGTAGCATAGTGTTTAGAGTACTGTAGCATGGTGGTTAGAGTACTGTAGCATAGTGGTTAGGCACTGTAGCATGCTGGTTAGAGTACTGTAGCATGGTGGTTAGACACTGTAGCATGGTGGTTAGAGTACTGTAGCATGGTGGTTAGAGTACTGTAGCATGGTGGTTAGACACTGTAGCATAGGTGTTAGAGTACTGTAGCATGGTGGTTAGAGTACTGTAGCATGGTGGTTAGAGTACTGTAGCATGGTGGTTAGAGTACTGTAGCATGGTGGTTAGAGTACTGTAGCATAGTGGTTAGAGTACTGTAGCATGGTGGTTAGAGTACTGTAGCATAGTGGTTAGACACTGTAGCATAGTGGTTAGAGTACTGTAGCATGGTGGTTAGAGTAGTGTAGCATAGTGGTTAGAGTACTGTAGCATGGTGGTTAGAGTACTGTAGCATGGTGGTTAGAGTAGTTTGGCATAGTGGTCAGGTACTGTAGCATGGTGGTTAGAGGACTGTAGCATGATGTTTAGACACTGTAGCATAGTGGTTAGAGTACTGTAGCATGGTGGTTAGAGTACTGTAGCATGGTGGTTAGAGTTGTGTAGCATAGTGGTTAGAGTACTGTAGCATGGTGGTTAGAGTAGTGTAGCATAGTGGTCAGGTACTGTAGCATGGTGATTAGAGTACTGTAGCATGGTGGTTAGACACTGTAGCATAGTGGTTAGAGTACTGTAGCATGGTGGTTAGAGCACTGTAACATGGTGGTGAGAGTACTGTAGCATGGTGGTCTCACGCTGTAGCATGGTGGTTACAGTACTGTAGCTTTGTGGTTAGAGTACTGTAGCATATTGGTTAGAGTGCTGCAGCATGGTGGTTAGAGTACTGTAGCATGGTGTTTAGAGTACTGCAGCATGGTGGTTAGAGTAATGCAGCATGCTGGTTAGAGTACTGTAGCATGGTGGTTGGAGTACTGTAGCATGGTGTTTAGAGTGCTGTAGCATGGTGATTAGAGTACTGCAGCATGGTGGTTAGAGTACTGTAGCATGGTGATTAGAGTACAGCAGCATGGTGGTTAGACACTGTAGCATAGTGCTTAGAGTACTGTAGCATGGTGGTTAGAGTACTGCATCATGGTGGTTAGATTACTGTAGCATGGTGGTTAGACACTGTAGCATGGTGGTTAGACACTGTAGTATTGTGGTTGGACATTGTAGCATAGTGGTTACACACTGTAGGATAGTGGTTAGAGTACTGTAGCATAGTGGTTAGAGTACTGTAGCATATTGGTTAGAGTACTATAGCATGGTGGTTAGACTTCTGTAGCATGGTGTTTAGACACTGTAGCATATTGGTTAGAGTACTGCAGCATGTTGGTTAGACACTGTCGCATGGTGGTTAGACACTGTAGCATAGTGGTTAGAGTACTGCAGCATGGTGGTTAGTCACTGTAGCATGGTGGTTAGAGTACTGTAGCATGGTGGTTAGAGTACTATAGCATGGTGGTTAGAGTACTGTAGCATGGTGGTTAGAGTACTGTAGCATGGTGGTTAGAGTATTGTAGCATGGTAATTAGAGTACTGTACCATAGTGGTTAGGCACTGTAGCTTAGTGGTTAGAGTACTATAGCATGGTGGTTAGAGTACTGTAGCATGTTGTTTAGACACTGTAGCATAGTGGTTAGGTTACTGCAGCATGGTGGTTAGACACTGTAGCATGGTGGTTAGACACTGTAGCATGGTGTTTAGAGTACTGTAGCATGGTGGTTAGAGTACTGTAGCATGGTGGTTAGACTCTGTAGCATGGTGGTTAGAGTACTGTAGCATGGTGGCTAGACACTATAGCATGGTGGTTAGACACTGTAGCATGTTGGTTAGAGTACTTTAGCATGGTGGTTAGAGTACTGTAGCATAGTGGTTAGAGTACTGTAGCATAGTGGTTAGACACTGTAGCATGGTGTTTAGAGTACTGTTGCATTTTGGTTAGACACTGTAGCATGGTCGTTAGAGTAATGTAGCATGGTGGTTAGAGTACTGTAGCATGGTGTTTAGACTCTGCAGGTTGGTGGTTAGACACTGTAGCATGGTGGTTAGAGTACTGTAGCATGGTGGTTAGAGTACTGTAGCATGGTGTGTAGACACTGTAGCATAGTGGCTCGACACTGTAGCATAGTGGTCAGAGTACTGTAGCATGGTGGTTTGACGCTGTAGCATAGTGGTTAGAGTTCTGTAGCATAGTGGTTAGAGTACTGTAGCATGGTGGTTAGAGTAGTTTGGCATAGTGGTCAGGTACTGTAGCATGGTGGTTAGAGGACTGTAGCATGGTGTTTAGACACTGTAGCATAGTGGTTAGAGTACTGTAGCATGGTGGTTAGAGTACTGTAGCATGGTGGTTAGAGTTGTGTAGCATAGTGGTTAGAGTACTGTAGCATGGTGGTTAGAGTAGTGTAGCATAGTGGTCAGGTACTGTAGCATGGTGATTAGAGTACTGTAGCATGGTGGTTAGACACTGTAGCATAGTGGTTAGAGTACTGTAGCATGGTGGTTAGAGCACTGTAACATGGTGGTGAGAGTACTGTAGCATGGTGGTCTCACACTGTAGCATGGTGGTTACAGTACTGTAGCTTTGTGGTTAGAGTACTGTAGCATATTGGTTAGAGTGCTGCAGCATGGTGGTTAGAGTACTGTAGCATGGTGTTTAGAGTACTGCAGCATGGTGGTTAGAGTAATGCAGCATGCTGGTTAGAGTACTGTAGCATGGTGGTTGGAGTACTGTAGCATGGTGTTTAGAGTGCTGTAGCATGGTGATTAGAGTACTGCAGCATGGTGGTTAGAGTACTGTAGCATGGTGATTAGAGTACAGCAGCATGGTGGTTAGACACTGTAGCATAGTGCTTAGAGTACTGTAGCATGGTGGTTAGAGTACTGCATCATGGTGGTTAGATTACTGTAGCATGGTGGTTAGACACTGTAGCATGGTTGTTAGACACTGTAGTATTGTGGTTGGACATTGTAGCATAGTGGTTACACATTGTAGGATAGTGGTTAGAGTACTGTAGCATAGTGGTTAGAGTACTGTAGCATATTGGTTAGAGTACTATAGCATGGTGGTTAGACTTCTGTAGCATGGTGTTTAGACACTGTAGCATATTGGTTAGAGTACTGCAGCATGTTGGTTAGACACTGTCGCATGGTGGTTAGACACTGTAGCATAGTATTTAGAGTACTGCAGCATGGTGGTTAGTCACTGTAGCATGGTGGTTAGACACTGTAGCATGGTGGTTAGAGTACAATAGCATGTTGGTTAGAGTACTGTAGCATGGTGGTTAGAGTACTGTAGCATGGTGGTTAGAGTATTGTAGCATGGTAATTAGAGTACTGTACCATAGTGGTTAGGCACTGTAGCTTAGTGCTTAGAGTACTCTAGCATGGTGGTTAGAGTACTGTAGCATAGTGTTTAGACACTGTAGCATAGTGGTTAGGGTACTGCAGCATGGTGGTTAGACACTGTAGCATGGTGGTTAGACACTGTAGCACGGTGATTAGAGTACTGTAGCATGGTGGTTAGAGTACTGTAGCATGGTGGTTAGACTCTGTAGCATGGTGGTTAGAGTACTGTAGCATGGTGGTTAGACACTGTAGCATGGTGGTTAGACACTGTAGCATGTTGGTTAGAGTACTTTAGCATGGTGGTTAGAGTACTTTAGCATGGTGGTTAGAGTACTGTAGCATAGTGGTTAGAGTACTGTAGCATGGTGGTTAGAGTACAGTAGCATGGTGGTTAGACACTGTAGCATGGTGGTTAGACACTGTAGGATGGTGCTTAGAGTACTGTAGCATAGTGCTTAGAGTACTGTGGCATAGTGGTTAGAGCACTGTAACATGGTGTTTTGAGTACTGTTGCATTTTGGTAGACACTGTAGCATGGTCGTTAGAGTAATGTAGCATGGTGGTTAGAGTACTGTAGCATGGTGTTTAGACTCTGCAGGATGGTGGTTAGACACTGTAGCATGGTGGTTAGAGTACTGTAGCATGGTGGTTAGAGTACTGTAGCATGGTGTGTAGACACTGTAGCATAGTGGTTCGACACTGTAGCATAGTGGTTAGAGTACTGTAGCATGGTGGTTAGACACTGCAGCACAGTGGTCAGAGTACTGTAGCATGGTGGTTTGACGCAGTAGCATAGTGGTTAGAATTCTGTAGCATAGTGGTTAGAGTACTGTAGCATGGTGGTTAGAGTAGTTTGGCATAGTGGTCAGGTACTGTAGCATGGTGGTTAGAGGACTGTAGCATGGTGTTTAGACACTGTAGCATAGTGGTTAGAGTACTGTAGCATGGTGGTTAGAGTACTGTAGCATGGTGGTTAGAGTTGTGTAGCATAGTGGTTAGAGTACTGTAGCATGGTGGTTAGAGTAGTGTAGCATAGTGGTCAGGTACTGTAGCATGGTGATTAGAGTACTGTAGCATGGTGGTTAGACACTGTAGCATAGTGGTTAGAGTACTGTAGCATGGTGGTTAGAGTACTATAGCATGGTGATTAGACACTGTAGCATGGTGGTTAGAGTACTGTAGCATGGTGGTTAGACACTGTAGCATAGTAGTTAGACACTGCAGCATAGTGGTTAAAGTACTGTAGCATAGTGGTTAGTGTACTGTAGCATGGTGGTTAGAGTACTATAGCATGGTGTTTAGAGTACTGTAGCATAATGGTTAGAGTACTGTAGCATAGTGGTTAGCGTACTGCAGCATGGTGGTTAGAGTACTGTAGCATGGTGGTTAGAGTACTGCAGCATGGTGGTTAGAGTACTGTAGCATGGTGTTGAGTACTGCAGCATGGTGGTTAGAGTAATGCAGCATGCTGGTTAGAGTACTGTAGCATGGTGGTTAGAGTACTGTAGCATGGTGGTTAGAGTACTGTAGCATGGTGGTTAGAGTACTGTAGCATGGTGGTTAGAGTTGTGTAGCATAGTGCTTGGAGTACTGTAGCATGGTGGTTAGAGTAGTGTAGCATAGTGGTCAGGTACTGTAGCATGGTGATTAGAGTACTGTAGCATGGTGGTTAGACACTGTAGCATGGTGGTTAGAGTACTGTAGCATGGTGTTTAGAGTACTGTTGCATTTTGGTTAGACACTGTAGCATGGTCGTTAGAGTAATGTAGCATGGTGGTTAGAGTACTGTAGCATGGTGTTTAGACTCTGCAGGATGGTGGTTAGACACTGTAGCATGGTGGTTAGAGTACTGTAGCATGGTGGTTAGGAGTACTGTAGCATGGTTGTAGACACTGTAGCATAGTGGTTCGACACTGTAGCATAGTGGTTAGAGTACTGTAGCATGGTGGTTTTGACGCTGTAGTATAGATGGTTAGAGTAGTGTAGCATAGTGGTTAGAGTACTGTAGCATGGTGGTTAGAGTAGTTTGGCATAGTGGTCAGGAATTGTAGCATGGTGGTTAGAGTACGGTAGCATGGTGGTTAGACACTGTAGCATAGTGGTTAGAGTACTGTAGCATGGTGGTTAGAGTACTGTAGCATGGTGGTTAGACACTGTAGCATAGTGGTTAGAGTACTGTAGCATGGTGGTTAGAGTAGTGTAGCATAGTGGTCAGGTACTGTAGCATGGTGATTAGAGTACTGTAGCATGGTGGTTAGACACTGTAGCATAGTGGTTAGAGTACTGTAGCATGGTGGTTAGAGCACTGTAACATGGTGGTGAGAGTACTGTAGCATGGTGGTCTCACGACTGTAGCATTGTGGTTAGAGTACTGTAGCATAATGGTTAGAGTACTGTAGCATAGTGGTTAGCGTACTGCAGCATGGTGGTTAGAGTACTGTAGCATGGTGTTTAGAGTACTGCAGCATGGTGGTTAGAGTACTGCAGCATGCTGGTTAGAGTACTGTAGCATGGTGGTTGGAGTACTGTAGCATGGTGTTTAGAGTGCTGTAGCATGGTGATTAGAGTACTGCAGCATGGTGGTTAGAGTACTGTAGCATGGTGATTAGAGTACAGCAGCATGTTGGTTAGACACTGTAGCATAGTGCTTAGAGTACTGTAGCATGGTGGTTAGAGTACTGCATCATGGTGGTTAGATTACTGTAGCATGGTGGTTAGACACTGTAGCATGGTTGTTAGACACTGTAGTATTGTGGTTGGACATTGTAGCATAGTGGTTACACATTGTAGGATAGTGGTTAGAGTACTGTAGCATAGTGGTTAGAGTACTGTAGCATATTGGTTAGAGTACTATAGCATGGTGGTTAGAGTACTGTAGCATGGTGTTTAGACACTGTAGCATATTGGTTAGAGTACTGCAGCATGTTGGTTAGACACTGTCGCATGGTGGTTAGACACTGTAGCATAGTGGTTAGAGTACTGCAGCATGGTGGTTAGTCACTGTAGCATGGTGGTTAGACACTGTAGCATGGTGGTTAGAGTACTATAGCATGGTGGTTAGAGTACTGTAGCATGGTGGTTAGAGTACTCTAGCATGGTGGTGAGACTATAGTAGCATGGTAATTAGAGTACTGTACCATAGTGGTTAGGCACTGTAGCTTAGTGGTTAGAGTACTATAGCATGGTGGTTAGAGTACTGTAGCATGTTGTTTAGACACTGTAGCATAGTGGTTAGGTTACTGCAGCATGGTGGTTAGACACTGTAGCATGGTGGTTAGACACTGTAGCATGGTGTGTAGAGTACTGTAGCATGGTGGTTAGAGTACTGTAGCATGGTGGTTAGACTCTGTAGCATGGTGGTTAGAGTACTGTAGCATGGTGGCTAGACACTATAGCATGGTGGTTAGACACTGTAGCATGTTGGTTAGAGTACTTTAGCATGGTGGTTAGAGTACTGTAACAAAGTGGTTAGAGTACTGTAGCATGGTGGTTAGAGTACAGTAGCATGGTGGTTAGACACTGTAGCATGGTGGTTAGACACTGTAGCATGGTGGTTAGAGTAATGTAGCATGGTGGTTAGAGTACTGTAGCATGGTGTTTAGACTCTGCAGGATGGTGGTTAGACACTGTAGCATGGTGGTTAGAGTACTGTAGCATGGTGGTTAGAGTACTGTAGCATGGTGTGTAGACACTGTAGCATAGTGGTTCGACACTGTAGCATAGTGGTTAGAGTACTGTAGCATGGTGGTTTGACGCTGTAGCATAGTGGTTAGAGTTCTGTAGCATAGTGGTTAGAGTACTGTAGCATGGTGGTTAGAGTAGTTTGGCATAGTGGTCAGGTACTGTAGCATGGTGGTTAGAGGACTGTAGCATGGTGTTTAGACACTGTAGCATAGTGGTTAGAGTACTGTAGCATGGTGGTTAGAGTACTGTAGCATGGTGGTTAGAGTTGTGTAGCATAGTGGTTAGAGTACTGTAGCATGGTGGTTAGAGTAGTGTAGCATAGTGGTCAGGTACTGTAGCATGGTGATTAGAGTACTGTAGCATGGTGGTTAGACACTGTAGCATAGTGGTTAGAGTACTGTAGCATGGTGGTTAGAGCACTGTAACATGGTGGTGAGAGTACTGTAGCATGGTGGTCTCACACTGTAGCATGGTGGTTACAGTACTGTAGCTTTGTGGTTAGAGTACTGTAGCATATTGGTTAGAGTGCTGCAGCATGGTGGTTAGAGTACTGTAGCATGGTGTTTAGAGTACTGCAGCATGGTGGTTAGAGTAATGCAGCATGCTGGTTAGAGTACTGTAGCATGGTGGTTGGAGTACTGTAGCATGGTGTTTAGAGTGCTGTAGCATGGTGATTAGAGTACTGCAGCATGGTGGTTAGAGTACTGTAGCATGGTGATTAGAGAACAGCAGCATGGTGGTTAGGACACTGTAGCATAGTGCTTAGAGTACTGTAGCATGGTGGTTAGAGTACTGCATCATGGTGGTTAGATTACTGTAGCATGGTTGTTAGACACTGTAGTATTGTGGTTGGACATTGTAGCATAGTGGTTACACATTGTAGGATAGTGGTTAGAGTACTGTAGCATAGTGGTTAGAGTACTGTAGCATATTGGTTAGAGTACTATAGCATGGTGGTTAGACTTCTGTAGCATGGTGTTTAGACACTGTAGCATATTGGTTAGAGTACTGCAGCATGTTGGTTAGACACTGTCGCATGGTGGTTAGACACTGTAGCATAGTGGTTAGAGTACTGCAGCATGGTGGTTAGTCACTGTAGCATGGTGGTTAGACACTGTAGCATGGTGGTTAGAGTACTATAGCATGGTGGTTAGAGTACTGTAGCATGGTGGTTAGAGTACTGTAGCATGGTGGTTAGAGTATTGTAGCATGGTAATTAGAGTACTGTACCATAGTGGTTAGGCACTGTAGCTTAGTGGTTAGAGTACTATAGCATGGTGGTTAGAGTACTGTAGCATGTTGTTTAGACACTGTAGCATAGTGGTTAGGGTACTGCAGCATGGTGGTTAGACACTGTAGCATGGTGGTTAGACACTGTAGCATGGTGGTTAGAGTACTGTAGCATGGTGGTTAGAGTACTGTAGCATGGTGGTTAGAGTACTGTAGCATGGTGGTTAGACACTGTAGCATGGTGGTTAGAGTACTGTAGCATGGTGGTTAGAGTACTGTAGCATGGTGTTTAGAGTACTGATGCATAGTGCTTAGAGTACTGTAGCATAGTGGTTAGAGCACTGTAGCATGGTGGTTAGAGTACTGTAGCCATTGTGGTTAGAGTACTATAGCATGGTGGTTAGAGTACTGTAGCATGGTGGTTAGACACTGTAGCATGGTGGTTAGAGTACTGTAGCTTGGTGGTTAGAGTACTGTAGCATGGTGGTTAGAGTACTGAGCATGGTGGTTAGAGTACTGTAGCATGGTGGTTAGAGTACTGTAGCATAGTGGCTAGACACTGTAGCATAGTGGTTAGAGTACTGTAGCATAGTGGTTAGAAGTACTGTAGCATGGTGGTTAGAGTAGTGTAGCATAGTGGTTAGAGTACTGTAGCATGGTGGTTAGAGTAGTTTGGCATAGTGGTCAGGTAGTTTAGCATGGTGGTTAGAGGACTGTAGCATGATGTTTAGACACTGTAGCATAGTGGTTAGACTCTGTAGCATGGTGGTTAGAGTACTGTCGCATGGTGGTTAGAGTAGTGTAGCATAGTGGTTAGAGTACTGTAGCATGGTAGTTAGAGTAGTTTGGCATAGTGGTCAGGTAGTTTAGCATGGTGGTTAGAGTACTGTAGCATGGTGGTTAGACACTGTAGCATAGTGGTTAGAGTACTGTAGCATGGTGGTTAGAGCACTGTAACATGGTGGTGAGAGTACTGTAGCATGGTGGTCTCACACTGTAGCATGGTGGTTACAGTACTGTAGCTTTGTGGTTAGAGTACTGTAGCATATTGGTTAGAGTGCTGCAGCATGGTGGTTAGAGTACTGTAGCATGGTGTTTAGAGTACTGCAGCATGGTGGTTAGAGTAATGCAGCATGCTGGTTAGAGTACTGTAGCATGGTGGTTAGCACCTGTAGCATAGTGGTTAGAGTATTGCAGCATGTTGGTAAGCGTACTGCAGCATGGTGGTTAGAGTACTGTAGCATGGTGATTAGAGTACTGCAGCATTGTAGTTAGACACTGTAGCATAGTGGTTAGACACTGTAGCATAGTGGTTAGCGTACTGCAGCATGGTGGTTAGAGTACTGTAGCATGGTGGTTAGACACTGTAGCATGGTTGTTAGACACTGTAGTATTGTGGTTGGACATTGTAGCATAGTGGTTACACATTGTAGATAGTGGTTAGAGTACTGTAGCATAGTGGTTAGAGTACTGTAGCATATTGGTTAGAGTACTATAGCATGGTGGTTAGACTTCTGTAGCATGGTGTTTAGAGCACTGTAGCATATTGGTTAGAGTACTGCAGCATGTTGGTTAGAGCACTGTCGCATTGTGGTTAGAGCACTGTAGCATAGTGGTTAGAGTACTGTAGGCATAGTGGTTAGCGCACTGTAGCATGGTGTTTAGAGTACTGTAGCATGGTGGTTAGAGTACCTGTTGCATGGTGTTAGTGTACTGTAGCATAGGTGGTTAGAGTACAGTAGCATGGTGGTTAGAGTACTGTAGCATGGTGGTTAGAGTACTGCAGCATAGTGGTTAGAGTACTGTAGCATGGTGGTTAGAGTAGTGTAGCATGGTGGTTAGACTACTGTAGCATTGTGGTTCTACACTGTAGCATAGTGGTTAGAGTACTGTAGCATGGTGGTTAGACACTGTAGCATAGTGCTTAGAGTACTGTAGCATAGTGGTTGGAGTACTGTAGCATGGTGGTTAGAGCACTGAAGGATGGTCATTAGCGCACTGTAGCATGGTGGTTAGAGTACTGTAACATGTTGTTAGACTCTGTAGCTGGTGGTTAGAGTACTGTAGCATGGTGGTTAGAGTACTGTAGCATGGTGGTTAGACACTGTAGCATAGTGGTTAGAGTACTGTAGCATGGTGGTTAGACACTGTAGCATGGTGGTTAGATTACTGTAGCATGGTGGTTAGAGTACTGTAGCATGGTGGTTAGAGTACTGTAGCATAGTGGTTAGACACTGTAGCATGGTGGTTAGGCACTGTAACATGATGTTTAGAGTACTGTAGCATTGTGGTCAGACACTGTAGCATGTGGTTAGAGTACTGTAGCATAGTGATTAGAGTACTGTTGGCATGGTGGTTAGAGCACTGTAGCATTGTGTTTAGACACTGTAGATGGTGCTTAGGTACTGTAGCATGGTCGTTAGAGAAATGTAGCAAGGTGGTTAGAGTACTGTAGCATTGTGTTTAGAGAACTGTAGCATGGTGGTTAGAACTGTAGCATGGTGGTAGAGTACTGTAGCATGGTGGTTAGAGTACTGTAGCATGGTGGTTAGAACTTAGCATGAGTGGTTAGACGACTGTAGCATAGTGGTTAGAGTACTGTAGCATGGTGGTTAGAGTACTGTAGCATGGTGGTTAGAGTACTGTAGCATGGTGGTTAGAGTACTGTAGCATGGTGGTTAGAGTACTGTAGCATGGTGGTTAGAGTACTGTAGCATGGTGGTTAGAGTACTGTAGCATGGTGGTTAGAGTACTGTAGCATGGTGGTTAGAGTACTGTAGCATGGTGGTTAGAGTACTGTAGCATGGTGGTTAGAGTACTGTAGCATGGTGGTTAGAGTACTGTAGCATGGTGGTTAGAGTACTGTAGCATGGTGGTTAGAGTACTGTAGCTTTGTGGTTAGAGTACTGTAGCATGGTGGTTAGAGTACTGTAGCATGGTGGTTAGAGTACTGTAGCATGGTGGTTAGACACTGTAGCATAGTGGTTAGAGTACTGTAGCATGGTGGTTAGAGTACTGTAGCATGGTGGTTAGACACTGTAGCATGGTGGTTAGAGTACTGTAGCATGGTGGTTAGAGTACTGTAGCATGGTGGTTAGAGTACTGTAGCATGGTGGTTAGAGTACTGTAGCATGGTGGTTAGAGTACTGTAGCATGGTGGTTAGAGTACTGTAGCATGGTGGTTAGAGTACTGTAGCATGGTGGTTAGAGTACTGTAGCATGGTGGTTAGAGTACTGTAGCATGGTGGTTAGAGTACTGTAGCATTGTGGTAAGAGTACTGTAGCATGGTGGTTAGAGTACTGTAGCATGGTGGTTAGAGTACTGTAGCATGGTGGTTAGAGTACTGCAGCATGGTGGTTAGAGTACTGTAGCATGGTGGTTAGAGTACTGTAGCATGGTGGTTAGAGTACTGTAGCATGGTGGTTAGAGTACTGTAGCATGATGGTTAGAGTACTGTAGCATAGTGGTTAGAGTACTGCAGCATGGTGGTTAGAGTACTGCAGCATGGTGGTGAGAGTAATGTAGCATGGTGGTCAGGTACTGTAGCATGGTGGTTAGAGTACTGTAGCATGGTGGTTAGAGTACTGTAGCATGGTGGTTAGAGTACTGTAGCATAGTGGTTAGAGTACTGTAGCATGGTGGTTAGAGTACTGTAGCATGGTGGTTAGAGTACTGTAGCATGGTGGTTAGAGTACTGTAGCATGGTGGTTAGAGTACTGTAGCATAGTGGTTAGAGTACTGTAGCATGGTGGTTAGAGTACTGTAGCATGGTGGTTAGAGTACTGTAGCATGGTGGTTAGAGTACTGTAGCATGGTGGTTAGAGTACTGTAGCATGGTGGTTAGAGTACTGCAGCATGGTGGTTAGAGTACTGTAGCATGGTGGTTAGAGTACTGTAGCATGGTGGTTAGAGTACTGTAGCATGGTGGTTAGAACCTGTAGCATAGTAGTTAGAGTACTGCAGCATGTTGGTAAGAGTACTGCAGCATGGTGGTTAGAGTACTGTAGCATGGTGGTTAGAGTACTGTAGCATGGTGGTTAGAGTACTGTAGCATAGTGGTTAGAGTACTGTAGCATGGTGGTTAGAGTACTGTAGCATGGTGGTTAGAGTACTGTAGCATAGTTGTTAGACACTGTAGCATGGTGATTAGAGTAATGTAGCATTGAGGTTGACACTGTAGCATAGCGGTTAGAGTATTGTCGCATGGTGGTTAGAAACTGTAGCATGGTGGTTAGAGTACTGCAGCATGGTGGTTAGAGTACTGCAGCATAGTGGTTAGAGTACTGTAGCATGGTGGTTAGAGTACTGTAGCATGGTGGTTAGAGTACTGTAGCATAGTGGTTGGAGTACTGTAGCATGGTGGTTAGAGTCCTGTAGCATGGTGTTAGACACTGTAGCATGGTGGTTAGAGTACTTAGCATAGTGGTTAGAGTACTGTAGCATGGTGGTTAGAGCTACTGTAGCATGGTGAGTTAGAGTCCTGTAGCATGTGTTAGACACTGTAGCATGTGGTTAGGTACCTGTAGCATGGTGGTTAGACACTGTAGCATGGTGGTTAAGTTCCTGTAGCATGGTGTTTAGAGTACTGTAGCATGGTGGCTTAGAGTACTGCAGCATGTGGTTAGAGTACTGTAGCATGGTGGTTAGAGTACTGTAGCATGGTGGTTAGAGTACTGTAGCATAGTGGTTAGAGTACTGTAGCATGGTGGTTAGACACTGTAGCATGGTGGTTAGAGTACTGTAGCATAGTGCTTAGAGTACTGTAGCATGGTGGTTAGAGTACTGTAGCATGGTGGTTAGAGTACTGTAGCATGGTGGTTAGAGTACTGTAGCATAGTGTTTAGACGCTGTAGCATGGTGGTTAGAGTACTGTAGCATGGTGGTTAGAGTACTGTAGCATAGTGGTTAGACACTGTAGCATGGTAGTTAGAGTACTGTAGCATAGTGGTTAGACACTGTAGCATGGTGGTTAGAGTACTGTAGCATAGTGGTTAGAGTACTGTAGCATGGTGGTTAGAGTACTGTAGCATGGTGGTTAGACACTGTAGCATGGTGGTTAGAGTACTGTAGCATTTTGGTTAGAGTACTGTAGCATGGTGGCCAGGTACTGTAGCATGGTGGTTAGAGTACTGTCGCATGGTGGTTAGAGTATTGTAGCATAGTGGTTAGAGTACTGTAGCATGGTGGTTAGAGTACTGTAGCATGGTGGTTAGACACTGTAGCATGGTGGTTAGAGTTCCATAGCATGGTGGTTAGATACTGTAGCATGGTGGTTAGAGTACTGTAGCATGGTGGTTAGAGTACTATAGCATGGTGGTTAGAGTACTGTAGCATAGTGGTTAGAGTACTGTAGCATGGTGGTTAGAGTACTGTAGCATGGTTAGAGTACTGTAGCATAGTGGTTAGAGTGCTATCGCATGGTGGTTAGAGTACTGTAGCATGGTGGTTAGAAACTGTAGCATGGTGGTTTGAGTACTATAGCATGGTGGTTAGAGTACTGTAGCATAGTCGTTAGAGTACTGTAGCATGGTGGTTAGAGTACTGTAGCATGGTGGTTAGAGTACTGTAGCATGGTGGTTAGAGTACTGTAGCATGGTGGTTAGAGTACTGTAGCATGGTGGTTAGAGTACTGTAGCATAGTGGTTAGAGTACTGTAGCATGGTGGTTAGAGTACTGTAGCATAGTGGTTAGAGTACTGTAGCATGGTGGTTAGAGTACTGTAGCATGGTGGTTAGACACTGTAGCATAGTGGTTAAAGTACTGTAGCATAGTGGTTAGAGTACTGTAGCATGGTGGTTAGAGTACTGTAGCATGGTGGTTAGAGTACTGTAGCATGGTGGTTAGAGTACTGCAGCATGGTGGTTAGAGTACTGTAGCATGGTGGTTAGAGTAATGTAGCATGGTGGTTAGACACTGTAGCATGGTGGTTAGAGTACTGTAGCATGGTGGTTAGAGTACTGTAGCATAGTGGTTAGTGTACTGTAGCATGGTGGTTAGAGTACTGTAGCATGGTGGTTAGAGTACTGTAGCATGGTGGTTAGAGTACTGTAGCATAGTGATCAGGTACTGTAGCATGGTGGTTAGAGTACTGTAGCATGGTGGTTAGAGTACTGTAGCATGGTGGTTAGAGTACTGTAGCATGGTGGTTAGAGTACTGTAGCATGGTGGTTAGAGTACTGTAGCATGGTGGTTAGAGTACTGTAGCATGGTGGTTAGAGTACTGTAGCATGGTGGTTAGAGTACTGTAGCATGGTGGTTAGAGTACTGTAGCATGGTGGTTAGAGTACTGTAGCATGGTGGTTAGAGTACTGTAGCATGGTGGTTAGAGTACTGTAGCATGGTGGTTAGAGTACTGTAGCATGGTGGTTAGAGTACTGTAGCATGGTGGTTAGAGTACTGTAGCATGGTGGTTAGAGTACTGTAGCATGGTGGTTAGAGTACTGTAGCATGGTGGTTAGAGTACTGTAGCATGGTGGTTAGAGTACTGTAGCATGGTGGTTAGAGTACTGTAGCATGGTGGTTAGAGTACTGTAGCATGGTGGTTAGAGTACTGTAGCATGGTGGTTAGAGTACTGTAGCATGGTGGTTAGAGTACTGTAGCATGGTGGTTAGAGTACTGTAGCATGGTGGTTAGAGTACTGTAGCATGGTGGTTAGAGTACTGTAGCATGGTGGTTAGACACTGTAGCATAGTGGTTAGAGTACTGTAGCATGGTGGTTAGAGTACTGTAGCATGGTGGTTAGAGTACTGTAGCATGGTGGTTAGACACTGTAGCATGGTGGTTAGAGTACTGTAGCATGGTGGTTAGACACTGTAGCATAGTGGTTAGAGTACTGTAGCATGGTGGTTAGAGTACTGTAGCATGGTGGTTAGAGTACTGTAGCATGGTGGTTAGAGTACTGTAGCATGGTGGTTAGAGTACTGTAGCATGGTGGTTAGACACTGTAGCATAGTGGTTAGAGTACTGTAGCATGGTGGTTAGACACTGTAGCATGGTGGTTAGACACTGTAGCATAGTGGTTAGAGTACTGTAGCATGGTGGTTAGACACTGTAGCATGGTGGTTAGACACTGTAGCATGGTGGTTAGAGTACTGTAGCATGGCGGTTAGAGTACTGTATCATGGTGGTTAGACACTGTAGCATGGTGGTTAGAGTACTGTAGCATGGTGGTTAGAGTACTGTAGCATAGTGGTTAGAGTACTGTAGCATGGTGGTTAGAGTACTATATCATGGTGGTTAGAGTACTGTAGCATAGTGGTTAGACACTGTAGCATGGTGGTTAGAGTGCTATAGCATGGTGGTTAGACACTGTAGCATGGTGGTTAGAGTACTGTAGCATGGTGGTTAGAGTACTGTAGCATGGTGGTTAGAGTACTGTAGCATGGTGGTTAGACTACTGTAGCATGGTGGTTAGAGTACTGTAGCATGGTGGTTAGAGCACTGTAGCATGGTTGTTAGACACTGTAGCATGTTGGTTAGAGTACTGTAGCATGGTGGTTAGAGTACTGTAGCATTGTGGTTAGGTACTGTAGCATAGTGGTTAGACACTGTAGCATGGTGTTTAGAGTACTGTAGCATAGTGGTTAGAGTACTGTAGCATACTGGTTAGAGTACGGCAGCATGGTGGTTAGAGTACTGTAGCATGGTGGTTGGAGCACTGTAGCATGGTGGTTAGAGTACTGTAGCATGGTGGTTAGAGTACTGTAGCATGGTGGTTAGAGTACTGTAGCATGGTGGTTAGAGTACTGTAGCATGGTGGTTAGAGTACTGTAGCATGGTGGTTAGAGTACTGTAGCATGGTGGTTAGAGTACTGTAGCATGGTGGTTAGAGTACTGTAGCATGGTGGTTAGAGTACTGTAGCATGGTGGTTAGAGTACTGTAGCATGGTGGTTAGAGTACTGTAGCATGGTGGTTAGAGTACTGTAGCATGGTGGTTAGACACTGTAGCATGGTGGTTAGAGTACTGTAGCATGGTGGTTAGAGTACTGTAGCATGGTGGTTAGAGTACTGTAGCATGGTGGTTAGAGTACTGTAGCATGGTGGTTAGAGTACTGTAGCATAGTGGTTAGAGTACTGTAGCATGGTGGTTAGAGTACTGTAGCATGGTGGTTAGACACTGTAGCATGGTGGTTAGAGTACTGTAGCATGGTGGTTAGAGCACTGTAGCATGGTGGTTAGAGTACTGTAGCATGGTGGTTAGACACTGTAGCATGGTGGTTAGAGTACTGTAGCATGTTGGTTAGACACTGTAGCATGGTGTTTAGAGTACTGTAGCATGGTGGTTAGAGTACTGTAGCATAGTGGTTAGACACTGTAGCATGGTGTTTAGAGTAATGTAGCATGGTGGTTAAACGCTGTGGCATGGTGGTTAGAGTACTGTAGCATACTGGTTAGAGTACTGTAGCATGGTGGTTAGAGTACTGTAGCATGGTGGTTAGAGTACTGTAGCATGGTGGTTAGAGTACTGTAGCATGGTGGTTAGAGTACTGTAGCATAGTGGTTAGAGTACTGTAGCATGGTGGTTAGAGTACTATATCATGGTGGTTAGAGTACTGTAGCATAGTGGTTAGACACTGTAGCATGGTGGTTAGAGTACTGTAGCATGGTGGTTAGACACTGTAGCATAGTGGTTAGACTACTGTAGCATGGTGGTTAGAGTACTGTAGCATGGTGGTTAGAGTACTGTAGCATGGTGGTTAGAGTACTGTAGCATGGTGGTTAGAGTACTGTAGCATAGTGGTTAGCGTACTGAAGCATGGTGGTTAGAGTACTGTAGCATGGTGTTTAGAGTACTGCAGATTGGTGGTTAGAGTACTGCAGCATGGTGGTGAGAGTAATGTAGCATGGTGGTCAGGTACTGTAGCATGATGGTTAGAGTACTGTAGTATTGTGGTTAGAGTACTGTAGCATGGTGTTTAGAGTACTGTAGCATGGTGGTTAGAGTACTGTAGCATAGTGGTTAGAGTACTGTAGCATGGTGGTTAGAGTACTGTAGCATGGTGGTTAGACACTGTAGCATGGTGGTTAGAGTACTGTAGCATGGTGGTTAGAGTACTGTAGCATGGTGGTTAGAGTACTGTAGCATGGTGGTTAGAGTACTGTAGCATGGTGGTTAGAGTACTGTAGCATAGTGGTTAGAGTACTGTAGCATGGTGGTTAGAGTACTGTAGCATGGTGGTTAGAGTACTGCAGCTTGGTGGTTAGAGTACTGTAGCATGGTGGTTAGAGTACTGTAGCATGGTGGTTAGAGTACTGTAGCATGGTGGTTAGAGTACTGTAGCATAGTGGTTAGAGTACTGTAGCATAGTGGTTAGAGTACTGTAGCATGGTGGTTAGAGTACTGTAGCATGGTGGTTAGAGTACTGTAGCATGGTGGTTAGAGTACTGTAGCATGGTGGTGAGAGTACTGTAGCATAGTGGTCAGGTACCGTAGCATGGTGGTTAGAACTGTAGCATGGTGGTTAGAGTACTGTAGCATAGGTGGTTAGAGTACTGCAGCATGGTGGTTAGAGTACTGTAGCATAGTGGTTGGAGTACTGTAGCATGGTGGTTAGACTACTGTAGCATGGTGGTTAGCACCTGTAGCATAGTGGTTAGAGTACTGCAGCATGGTGGTTAGAGTACTGTAGCATGGTGGTTAGAGTACTGTAGCATGGTGGTGAGAGTACTGTAGCATTGTGGTTAGAGTACTGTAGCATAGGTGGTTAGAGTACTGTAGCATGGTGGTTAGAGTACTGTACCATAGTGGTAAGAGTACTGTAGCATGGTGGTTAGAGTACTGTAGCATGGTGGTTAGAGTACTGTAGCATGGTGGTTAGAGTACTGTAGCATGGTGGTTAGAGTACTGTAGCATGGTGGTTAGAGTACTGTAGCATAGTGGTTAGAGTACTGTAGCATGGTGGTTAGAGTACTGTAGCATAGTGGTTGGAGTACTGTAGCATGGTGGTTAGAGTACTGTAGCATAGTGGTTGGAGTACTGTAGCATGGTGGTTAGAGTACTGTAGCATTGTGGTTAGAGTACTGTAGCATGGTGGTTAGAGTACTGTAGCATGGTGGTTAGAGTACTGTAGCATGGTGGTTAGAGTACTGTAGCATGGTAATTAGAGTACTGTAGCATGGTGGTTAGAGAACTGTAGCATAGTGGTTAGAAACTGTAGCATGGTGGTTAGAGTACTGTAGCATGGTGGTTAGAGTACTGTAGCATGGTGGATAGAGTACTGTAGCATGGTGGTTAGAGTTGTGTAGCATAGTGGTCAGGTACTGTAGCATGGTAATTAGAGTACTGTCGCATGGTGGTTAGAGTAGTGTAGCATAGTGGTTAGAGTACTGTAGCATGGTGGTTAGAGTGCTATAGCATGGTGGTTAGTCACTGTACCATGCTGGTTCGAGACTGTAGCATGGTGGTTAGACACTGTAGCATAGTGCTTAGAGTACTGTAGCATGGTGGTTAGAGTACTGTAGCATGGTAGATAGAGTACTGTAGCATGGTGGTTAGACACTGTAGCATTGTGGTTAGAGTACTGTAAAATGTGTTTGAGTACTGTAGCATGGTGGTTAGAGTACTGTAGCATGGTGGTTAGACACTGTAGCATAGTGGTTAGAGTACTGTAGCATGGTGGATAGAGTACTGTAGCATGGTGGTTAGAGTACTGCAGCATAGTGGTTAGAGTACTGTAGCATGGTGGTTAGAGAACTGTTGCATGGTGGTCAGAGTACTGTAGCATGGTGGTTAGAGTACTGTAGCATGGTGGTTAGAGTACTGCAGCATAGTGGTTACACACTGTAGCATAGTGGTTAGAGTACTGTAGCATAGTGGTTAGAGTACTGTAGCATATTGGTTAGACACTGTAGCATGGTGGTTAGAGTACTGTAGCATGGTGGTTAGAGTACTGTAGCATGGTGGTTAGAGTCCTGAGCATGGTGGTTAGAGTACTGTAGCATGGTGGTTAGAGTACTGTAGCATGTTGGTTAGAGTACTGTAGCATGGTGGTTAGAGTACTGTAGCATAGGTGGTTAGACTACTGTAGCATAGTGTTAGAGTACTGTAGCATGGTGGTTAGAGTACTTGTAGCATGGTGGTTAGAGTACCTGTAGCATGGTGGTTAGAGTACTGTAGCATAGTGGTTAGACACTGTAGCATGGTGGTTAGAGAACTCTAGCATGGTGGTTAGAGTACTGTAGCATAGTGGTTAGACACTGTAGCATGGTGTTTAGAGTAATGTAGCATGGTGGTTAGACACTGTGGCATGGTGGTTAGAGTACTGTAGCATAGTGCTTAGACACTGTAGCACAGTGGTTAGAGTACTGTAGCATAGTGGTTAGAGTACTATAACATGGTGGTTAGAATACTGTAGCATAGTGGTTAGAGTACTGCAGCATGGTGGTTAGACTCTGTAGCATGGTGGTTAGAGTACTGTCGCATGGTGGTTAGAGTACAGTAGCATAGTGGTTAGAGTACTGTAGCATGGTTGTTAGACACTGTAGCATAGTGTTTAGAGTACTGTAGCATAGTGGTTAGAGTACTGTAGCATGGTGGTTAGAGTACTGTAGCATAGTGGTTAGATACTGTAGCATGGTGGTTAGAGTACTGTAGCATGGTGGTTAGAGTACTGTAGCATGGTGGTTAGAGTACTGTAGCATGGTGGTTAGAGTACTGTAGCATGGTGGTTAGAGTACTGTAGCATGGTGGTTAGAGTACTGTAGCATGGTGGTTAGAGTACTGTAGCATGGTGGTTAGAGTACTGTAGCATGGTGGTTAGAGTACTGTAGCATGGTGGTTAGAGTACTGTAGCATGGTGGTTAGAGTACTGTAGCATGGTGGTTAGAGTACTGTAGCATGGTGGTTAGACACTGTAGCATGGTGGTTAGAGTACTGTAGCATGGTGGTTAGAGTACTGTAGCATGGTGGTTAGAGTACTGTAGCATGGTGGTTAGAGTACTGTAGCATGGTGGTTAGAGTACTGTAGCATGGTGGTTAGAGTACTGTAGCATGGTGGTTAGAGTACTGTAGCATGGTGGTTAGAGTACTGTAGCATAGTGGTTAGAGTACTGCAGCATGGTGGTTAGAGTACTGTAGCATGGTGGTTAGAGTACTGTAGCATGGTGGTTAGAGTACTGTAGCATGGTGGTTAGAATACTGTAGCATGGTGGTTAGAGTACTGTAGCATGGTGGTTAGAGTACTGTAGCATGGTGGTTAGAGTACTGTAGCATGGTGGTTAGAGTACTGTAGCATGGTGGTTAGAGTACTGTAGCATGGTGGTTAGAGTACTGTAGCATGGTGGTTAGAGTACTGTAGCATGGTGGTTAGAGTACTGTAGCATGGTGGTTAGAGTACTGTAGCATGGTGGTTAGAGTACTGTAGCATGGTGGTTAGAGTACTGTAGCATGGTGGTTAGAGTACTGTAGCATGGTGGTTAGAGTACTGTAGCATGGTGGTTAGAGTACTGTAGCATGGTGGTTAGAGTACTGTAGCATGGTGGTTAGAGTACTGTAGCATGGTGGTTAGAGTACTGTAGCATGGTGGTTAGAGTACTGTAGCATGGTGGTTAGAGTACTGTAGCATGGTGGTTAGAGTACTGTAGCATAGTGGTTAGAGTACTGTAGCATGGTGGTTAGAGTACTGTAGCATGGTGGTTAGAGTACTGTAGCATGGTGGTTAGAGTACTGTAGCATGTGTTAGAGTACTGTAGCATAGTGGTTAGACACTGTAGCATGGTGGTTAGAGTACTGTAGCATGGTTATTAGAGTACTGTAGCATAGTGGTTAGAGTAATGTAGCATAGTGGTTACACAGTGTGGCATGGTGGTTTGAGTACTGTAGCATGGTGTTTAGACACTGTAGCATAGTGGTTAGACACTGTAGCATAGTGGTTAGACACTGTAGCATGGTGGTTAGACACTGTAGCATGGTGGTTAGAGTACTGTAGCATGGTGCTTAGAGTACTGTAGCATAGTGGTTAGACACTGTATCATGTGGTTAGACACTGTAGGATAGTGGTTAGAGTCCTGTAGCATGGTGGTTAGAGTACTGTAGCATGTTGGTTAGAGTACTGTAGCATGGTGGTTAGAGCACTGTAGGATGGTGGTTAGAGCACAGTAGGATGGTGGATAGAGTACTGTAGCATGGTGCTTAGAGTACTGTAGCATGGTGGTTAGTGTATTGTAGCATGGTGGTTAGACACTGCAGCATAGTGGTTGGAGTACTGTAGCATGGTGGTCAGGTATGGTAGCATGGTGGTTAGAGTACTGCAGCATGGTGGTTAGAGTACTGTAGCATAGTGGTTAGAGTACTGCAGCATGGTGGTTAGAGTACTGTTGCATGGTGGTTAGAGTACTATAGCATTGTGGTTAGAGTACTGTAGCATAGTGGTTGGAATACTGTAGCATGTTGGTTAGAGTAGTGTAGCATAGTGGTCAGGTACTGTAGCATGGTGCTTAGAGTACTGTAGCATGGTGGTTATGAGTAGAGTAGCTAGTGGTTAGAGTACTGTAGCATGGTAGTTAGGTAGTTTGCATAGTGGTCGGGTGGGGTAGTGTAGCATGGTGGTTCGAGTACTGTAGCATGGTGTTAGAGTACTGTAGCATAGTGGTTAGAGTACTGTAGCATGGTGGTTAGACACTGAATCATGGCCGTTAGACACTGTAGTATGGTCGTTAGACACTGTAGCATAGTGGTTAGACTCTGTAGCATTGTGGTTAGAGTACTGTAGCATGGTGGTTAGAGTACTGTAGCATTGTGGTTAGAGTACTGTAGCATGGTGGTTAGAGTACTATAGCATGGTGGTTAGACACTGTAGCATAGTTGTTAGAGTACTGCAGCATGGTAGTTAGAGTACTGTAGCATGGTGGTTAGAGCACTGTAGCATAGTGGTTAGAGTACTGCAGCATGGTGGTTAGTTACTGTAGCATGGTGGTTAGACTACTGTAGCATGGTGGTTAGCACCTGTAGCATAGTGGTTAGAGTATTGCAGCATGTTGGTAAGCGTACTGCAGCATGGTGGTTAGACTCTAGTAGCATGGTGATTAGAGTACTGTAGCATAGTGGTTAGGCACTGTAGCATGGTGGTTAGAGTGCCATAGCATGGTGGTTAGTCACTGTAGCATGGTGATTAGAGTACTGTAGCATGGTGGTTAGAGTACTGTAGCATAGTGGTTAGAGTACTATAGCATGGTGGTTAGAATACTGGACCATGGTGGTTAGAGTACTGTAGCATGGTGGTTAGAATACTGTAGCATAGTGGTTAGAGTACTGTAGCATGGTGGTTAGTGTACTGTAGCATGGTGGTTAGAGTGCTATAGCATGGTCGTTAGACACTGTAGCATGGTGGTTAGAGTACTGTTGCATGGTGGTTAGAGTACTGTAGCATGGTGGTTATAGTACTGTATCATCGTGGTTAGAATACTGTAGCATGGTGGTTAGAGTACTGTAGCATGGTGGTTAGAGTACTGTAGCATAGTGGTTAGAGTACTGTAGCATGGTGGTTAGAGTACTGTAGCATGGTGGTTAGAGTACTGTAGCATGGTGGTTAGAGTACTGCAGCATGGTGGTTAGAGTACTGTAGCATAGTGGTTAGAGTACTGTAGCATGGTGGTTAGAGTACTATAGCATGGTGGTTAGAGTACTGTAGCATGGTGGTTAGAGTACTGTAGCATGGTGGTTAGAGTACTGTAGCATGGTGGTTAGAGTACTGTAGCATGGTGGTTAGAGTACTGTAGCATGGTGGTTAGAGTACTGTAGCATGGTGGTTAGAGTACTGTAGCATGGTGGTTAGACACTGTAGCATGGTGGTTAGAGTACTGTAGCATGGTGGTTAGACACTGTAGCATGGTGGTTAGAGTACTGTAGCATGGTGGTTAGAGTAGCATGGTTAGACTGTAGCATGGTGGTTAGAGTACTGTAGCATGGTGGTTAGAGTACTGTAGCATGGTGGTTAGAGTACTGTAGCATGGTGGTTAGACTGTAGCATGGTGGTTAGAGTACTGTAGCATGGTGGTTAGAGTACTGTAGCATGGTGGTTAGAGTACTGTAGCATGGTGGTTAGAGTACTGTAGCATGGTGGTTAGAGTACTGTAGCATGGTGGTTAGAGTACTGTAGCATGGTGGTTAGAGTACTGTAGCATGGTGGTTAGAGTACTGTAGCATGGTGGTTAGAGTACTGTAGCATGGTGGTTAGACTGTAGCATGGTGGTTAGAGTACTGTAGCATGGTGGTTAGAGTACTGTAGCATGGTGGTTAGAGTACTGTAGCATGGTGGTTAGAGTACTGTAGCATGGTGGTTAGAGTACTGTAGCATGGTGGTTAGAGTACTGTAGCATGGTGGTTAGAGTACTGTAGCATGGTGGTTAGAGTACTGTAGCATGGTGGTTAGAGTACTGTAGCATGGTGGTTAGAGTACTGTAGCATGGTGGTTAGAGTACTGTAGCATGGTGGTTAGAGTACTGTAGCATGGTGGTTAGAGTACTGTAGCATGGTGGTTAGAGTACTGTAGCATGGTGATTAGAGTACTGTAGCATAGTGGTTAGAGTACTATAACATGGTGGTTGGAATACTGTAGCATAGTGGTTAGAGTACAATAGCATGGTGGTTAGAATACTGTAGCATATTGGTTAGAGTACTGTCGCATGGGTTAGAAGCAGTAGCATATGTGGTTAGATTACTGTAGCATAAGTGAGTTAGACACAGTAGCATGGTGGTTAGAGTAGTATTAGCATAGTCGTTCAGACACTGTAGCATGGTGGTAGAGTACTGTAGGCATGTGTTTAGACACTGTAGCATAGCTGGTTTTAGAGACATGTAGCATGGTGGTTAGAGTACTGTAGCATCGTGGTTAGACAGTGTGCATAGTGGTATAGAGTACTGTAGCATAGTGGTAGCGACTGTAGCATTAGTGGTCAAAAGACTGTAGCATGGTGATTAGAGTACTGTAAGCATGGTGGTTACGAGTACTGTAAGCTTGGTAGTTCGAGACTATCAGCATAGTGGTTAAAGTACTGTAGCATAGTGGTAGAGTACCTGTAGCATGGTGGTTAGAATACCTATAGCATGTTGATTAGAGTACTGTAGCATGGTGGTTAGAGTACTGTAGCATGGTGGTTAGAGTACTGTAGCATGGTGGTTAGAGTACTGTAGCATGGTGGTTAGAGTACTGTAGCATGGTGGTTAGAGTACTGTAGCATGGTGGTTAGAGTACTGTAGCATGGTGGTTAGAGTACTGTAGCATGGTGGTTAGAGTACTGTAGCATGGTGGTTAGAGTACTGTAGCATGGTGGTTAGAGTACTGTAGCATGGTGGTTAGAGTACTGTAGCATGGTGGTTAGAGTACTGTAGCATGGTGGTTAGAGTACTGTAGCATGGTGGTTAGAGTACTGTAGCATGGTGGTTAGAGTACTGTAGCATGGTGGTTAGAGTACTGTAGCATGGTGGTTAGAGTACTGTAGCATGGTGGTTAGAGTACTGTAGCATGGTGGTTAGAGTACTGTAGCTTAGTGGTTAGAGTACTGTAGCATAGTGATTGGAGTACTGTAGCATGGTGGTTAGAGTACTGTAGCATGGTGTATAGAGTACTGTAGCATAAAGATGAGAGTACTGTAGCCTAGTGGTTAGAGTACTGCAGCATGGTGGTTAGAGTACTGTAGCATGGTGGTTAGAGTACTGTAGCATGGTGGTGAGAGTACTGTAGCATGGTGGTTAGAGTACCGTAGCATAGTGGTTGGAGTACTGTAGCATGGTGGTTAGAGTCCCTGTAGCATGGTGGTTAGAGTACTGTAGCATAGTGTTAGACACTGTAGCATGTAGGTTAGACGTACTGTAGCATAGTGGTTAGAGTACTGTAGCATGGTGGTTAGAGTTACAGTAGCATGGTGGTTAGAGCTACTGTAGCATGGTGGTTAGAGTACTGTAGCATGTGTTAAGGACACTGTAGCATGGTGGTTAGAAGTACTATAGCATGGTGGGTTAGAGTACTGTAGCATAGTGGTTAGACACTGTAGCATGGTGGTTAGACACTGTAGCATAGTGGTTAGAGTACTGTAGCAAAGTGGTTAGAGTACTGTAGCATGGTGGTTATAGTACTGTAGCATTGTGGTTAGAGTACTGTAGCATGGTGGTTAGAGTACTGTAGCATGGTGGTTAGAGTACTGTAGCATGGTGGTTAGAGTACTGTAGCATTGTGGTTAGAGTACTGTAGCATGGTGGTTAGAGTACTGTAGCATGGTGGTTAGAGTACTGTAGCATGGTGGTTAGAGTACTGTAGCATGGTGGTTAGAGTACTGTAGCATGGTGGTTAGAGTACTGTAGCATGGTGGTTAGAGTACTGTAGCATGGTGGTTAGAGTACTGTAGCATGGTGGTTAGAGTACTGTAGCATGGTGGTTAGAGTACTGTAGCATGGTGGTTAGAGTACTGTAGCATGGTGGTTAGAGTACTGTAGCATGGTGGTTAGAGTACTGTAGCATGGTGGTTAGAGTACTGTAGCATGGTGGTTAGAGTACTGTAGCATGGTGGTTAGAGTACTGTAGCATGGTGGTTAGAGTACTGTAGCATGGTGGTTAGAGTACTGTAGCATGGTGGTTAGAGTACTGTAGCATGGTGGTTAGAGTACTGTAGCATGGTGGTTAGAGTACTGTAGCATGGTGGTTAGAGTACTGTAGCATGGTGGTTAGAGTACTGTAGCATGGTGGTTAGAGTACTGTAGCATGGTGGTTAGAGTACTGTAGCATGGTGGTTAGAGTACTGTAGCATGGTGGTTAGAGTACTGTAGCATGGTGGTTAGAGTACTGTAGCATGGTGGTTAGAGTACTGTAGCATGGTGGTTAGAGTACTGTAGCATGGTGGTTAGAGTACTGTAGCATGGTGGTTAGAGTACTGTAGCATGGTGGTTAGAGTACTGTAGCATGGTGGTTAGAGTACTGTAGCATGGTGGTTAGAGTACTGTAGCATGGTGGTTAGAGTACTGTAGCATGGTGGTTAGAGTACTGTAGCATGGTGGTTAGAGTACTGTAGCATGGTGGTTAGAGTACTGTAGCATGGTGGTTAGAGTACTGTAGCATGGTGGTTAGAGTACTGTAGCATGGTGGTTAGAGTACTGTAGCATGGTGGTTAGAGTACTGTAGCATGGTGGTTAGAGTACTGTAGCATGGTGGTTAGAGTACTGTAGCATGGTGGTTAGAGTACTGTAGCATGGTGGTTAGAGTACTGTAGCATGGTGGTTAGAGTACTGTAGCATGGTGGTTAGAGTACTGTAGCATGGTGGTTAGAGTACTGTAGCATGGTGGTTAGAGTACTGTAGCATGGTGGTTAGAGTACTGTAGCATGGTGGTTAGAGTACTGTAGCATGGTGGTTAGAGTACTGTAGCATGGTGGTTAGAGTACTGTAGCATGGTGGTTAGAGTACTGTAGCATGGTGGTTAGAGTACTGTAGCATGGTGGTTAGAGTACTGTAGCATGGTGGTTAGAGTACTGTAGCATGGTGGTTAGAGTACTGTAGCATGGTGGTTAGAGTACTGTAGCATGGTGGTTAGAGTACTGTAGCATGGTGGTTAGAGTACTGTAGCATGGTGGTTAGAGTACTGTAGCATGTGGGTTTAGAGTACTGTAGCATGGTGGTTAAGCCACTGTAGCAATTGTGGTTAGAGTACTGTAGCATGGTGGTTAGACACTGTAGCATAGTGGTTATAGTACTGTAGCATAGTGGTTAGACACTGTAGCATAGTGGTTAGAGTACTGTAGCATTGTGGTTAGAAACTGTAGCATGGTGGTTAGAGCCACTGTAGCATGGTGGTTAGACACTGTAGCATGGTGTTAGAGTACTGTAGCATAGTGGTTAGACACTGTACCATGGTGGTTAGAGTACTATAGCATGGTGGTTAGACACTGTAGCATGGTGGTTAGAGTACTGTAGCATGGTGCTTAGAGTACTGTAGCATGGTGGTTAGTGTACTGTAGCATGGTGGTTGCAGAGTACATATAGCATGGTGGTTAGAGTACTGTAGCATGGTCGGTAGGACACTGTAGCATGGTGGTTAGAGTACTGTAGCATGGTGGTTAGACACTGTAGCATGGTGGTTAGAGTACTGTAGCATGTGGTTAGGTTAGAGTACTGTAGCATGGTGGTTAGAGTACTGTAGCATGGTGGTTAGAGTACTGTAGCATGGTGGTTAGAGTACTGTAGCATGGTGGTTAGAGTACTGTAGCATGGTGGTTAGAGTACTGTAGCATGGTGGTTAGAGTACTGTAGCATGGTGGTTAGAGTACTGTAGCATGGTGGTTAGAGTACTGTAGCATGGTGGTTAGAGTACTGTAGCATGGTGGTTAGAGTACTGTAGCATGGTGGTTAGAGTACTGTAGCATGGTGGTTAGAGTACTGTAGCATGGTGGTTAGAGTACTGTAGCATGGTGGTTAGAGTACTGTAGCATGGTGGTTAGAGTACTGTAGCATGGTGGTTAGAGTACTGTAGCATGGTGGTTAGAGTACTGTAGCATGGTGGTTAGAGTACTGTAGCATGGTGGTTAGAGTACTGTAGCATGGTGGTTAGAGTACTGTAGCATGGTGGTTAGAGTACTGTAGCATGGTGGTTAGAGTACTGTAGCATGGTGGTTAGAGTACTGTAGCATGGTGGTTAGAGTACTGTAGCATGGTGGTTAGAGTACTGTAGCATGGTGGTTAGAGTACTGTAGCATGGTGGTTAGAGTACTGTAGCATGGTGGTTAGAGTACTGTAGCATAGAGGTTAGAGTACTGTAGCATGGTGGTTAGAGTACTATAGCATGGTGGTTAGAGTACTGTAGCATTTTGTTTAGAGTACTGTAGCATGGTGGTTAGAGTACTGTAGCATGGTGGTTAGAGTACTGTAGCATGGTGGTTAGACACTGTAGCATGGTGGTTAGACAGTGTAGCATGGTGGTTAGAGTACTGTAGCATGGTGGTTAGAGTACTGTAGCATGGTGGTTAGAGTACTGTAGCATGGTGGTTAGAGTACTGTAGCATGGTGGTTAGAGTACTGTAGCATGGTGGTTAGAGTACTGTAGCATGGTGGTTAGAGTACTGTAGCATGGTGGTTAGAGTACTGTAGCATGGTGGTTAGAGTACTGTAGCATGGTGGTTAGAGTACTGTAGCATGGTGGTTAGAGTACTGTAGCATGGTGGTTAGAGTACTGTAGCATGGTGGTTAGAGTACTGTAGCATGGTGGTTAGAGTACTGTAGCATGGTGTTTTGAGTACTGCAGCATGGTGGTTAGAGTAATGCAGCATGCTGGTTAGAGTACTGTAGCATGGTGGTTAGAGTACTGTAGCATGGTGGTTAGATTACTGTAGCATGGTGGTTAGACACTGTAGCATGGTGGTTAGAGTACTGTAGCATGGTGGTTAGAGTACTGTAGCATGGTGGTTAGAGTACTGTAGCATGGTGGTTAGAGTACTGTAGCATGGTGGTTAGAGTACTGTAGCATGGTGGTTAGAGTACTGTAGCATGGTGGTTAGAGTACTGTAGCATGGTGGTTAGAGTACTGTAGCATGGTGGTTAGAGTACTGTAGCATGGTGGTTAGAGTACTGTAGCATGGTGGTTAGAGTACTGTAGCATGGTGGTTAGAGTACTGTAGCATGGTGGTTAGAGTACTGTAGCATGGTGGTTAGAGTACTGTAGCATGGTGGTTAGAGTACTGTAGCATGGTGGTTAGAGTACTGTAGCATGGTGGTTAGAGTACTGTAGCATGGTGGTTAGAGTACTGTAGCATGGTGGTTAGAGTACTGTAGCATGGTGGTTAGAGTACTGTAGCATGGTGGTTAGAGTACTGTAGCATGGTGGTTAGAGTACTGTAGCATGGTGGTTAGACACTGTAGCATGGTGGTTAGAGTACTGTAGCATGGTGGTTAGACACTGTAGCATGGTGGTTAGAGTACTGTAGCATAGTGGTTAGAGTACTGTAGCATGGTGGTTAGAGTACTATAGCATGGTGGTTAGAGTACTGTAGCATGGTGGTTAGAGTACTGTAGCATGGTGGTTAGAGTACTGTAGCATGGTGGTTAGAGTACTGTAGCATGGTGGTTAGAGTACTGTAGCATGGTGGTTAGAGTACTGTAGCATGGTGGTTAGAGTACTGTAGCATGGTGGTTAGAGTACTGTAGCATGGTGGTTAGAGTACTGTAGCATGGTGGTTAGAGTACTGTAGCATGGTGGTTAGAGTACTGTAGCATGGTGGTTAGAGTACTGTAGCATGGTGGTTAGAGTACTGTAGCATGGTGGTTAGAGTACTGTAGCATGGTGGTTAGAGTACTGTAGCATGGTGGTTAGAGTACTGTAGCATGGTGGTTAGAGTACTGTAGCATGGTGGTTAGAGTACTGTAGCATGGTGGTTAGAGTACTGTAGCATGGTGGTTAGAGTACTGTAGCATGGTGGTTAGAGTACTGTAGCATGGTGGTTAGAGTACTGTAGCATGGTGGTTAGAGTACTGTAGCATGGTGGTTAGAGTACTGTAGCATGGTGGTTAGAGTACTGTAGCATGGTGGTTAGAGTACTGTAGCATGGTGGTTAGAGTACTGTAGCATGGTGGTTAGAGTACTGTAGCATGGTGGTTAGAGTACTGTAGCATGGTGGTTAGAGTACTGTAGCATGGTGGTTAGAGTACTGTAGCATGGTGGTTAGACACTGTAGCATGGTGGTTAGAGTACTGTAGCATGGTGGTTAGACACTGTAGCATGGTGGTTAGAGTACTGTAGCATGGTGGTTAGAGTACTGTAGCATGGTGGTTAGAGTACTGTAGCATGGTGGTTAGAGTACTGTAGCATGGTGGTTAGAGTACTGTAGCATGGTGGTTAGACACTGTAGCATGGTGGTTAGAGTACTGTAGCATGGTGGTTAGAGTACTGTAGCATGGTGGTTAGACACTGTAGCATGGTGGTTAGAGTACTGTAGCATGGTGGTTAGACACTGTAGCATGGTGGTTAGAGTACTGTAGCGTGGTGGTCAGAGTACTGTAGCATAGTGGTTTGACACTGTAGCATGGTGTTTAGGGTACTGTAGCATGGTGGTTAGAGTACTCTAGCATGGTGGTTAGAGTACTGTAGCATGGTGGTTAGACACTGTAGCATGGTGGTTAGAGTACTGTAGCATGGTGGTTAGAGTACTGTAGCATGGTGGTTAGAGTACTGTAGCATGGTGGTTAGAGTACTGTAGCATGGTGGTTAGACACTGTAGCATGGTGGTTAGAGTACTGTAGCATGGTGGTTAGAGTACTGTAGCATGGTGGTTAGAGTACTGTAGCATGGTGGTTAGAGTACTGTAGCATGGTGGTTAGAGTACTGTAGCATGGTGGTTAGAGTACTGTAGCATGGTGGTTAGAGTACTGTAGCATGGTGGTTAGAGTACTGTAGCATGGTGGTTAGAGTACTGTAGCATGGTGGTTAGAGTACTGTAGCATGGTGGTTAGAGTACTGTAGCATGGTGGTTAGAGTACTGTAGCATGGTGGTTAGAGTACTGTAGCATGGTGGTTAGAGTACTGTAGCATGGTGGTTAGAGTACTGTAGCATGGTGGTTAGAGTACTGTAGCATGGTGGTTAGAGTACTGTAGCATGGTGGTTAGAGTACTGTAGCATGGTGGTTAGAGTACTGTAGCATGGTGGTTAGAGTACTGTAGCATGGTGGTTAGAGTACTGTAGCATGGTGGTTAGAGTACTGTAGCATGGTGGTTAGAGTACTGTAGCATGGTGGTTAGAGTACTGTAGCATGGTGGTTAGAGTACTGTAGCATGGTGGTTAGAGTACTGTAGCATGGTGGTTAGAGTACTGTAGCATGGTGGTTAGAGTACTGTAGCATGGTGGTTAGAGTACTGTAGCATGGTGGTTAGAGTACTGTAGCATGGTGGTTAGAGTACTGTAGCATGGTGGTTAGAGTACTGTAGCATGGTGGTTAGAGTACTGTAGCATGGTGGTTAGAGTACTGTAGCATGGTGGTTAGAGTACTGTAGCATGGTGGTTAGAGTACTGTAGCATGGTGGTTAGAGTACTGTAGCATGGTGGTTAGAGTACTGTAGCATGGTGGTTAGAGTACTGTAGCATGGTGGTTAGAGTACTGTAGCATGGTGGTTAGAGTACTGTAGCATGGTGGTTAGAGTACTGTAGCATGGTGGTTAGAGTACTGTAGCATGGTGGTTAGAGTACTGTAGCATGGTGGTTAGAGTACTGTAGCATGGTGGTTAGAGTACTGTAGCATGGTGGTTAGAGTACTGTAGCATGGTGGTTAGAGTACTGTAGCATGGTGGTTAGAGTACTGTAGCATGGTGGTTAGAGTACTGTAGCATGGTGGTTAGAGTACTGTAGCATGGTGGTTAGAGTACTGTAGCATGGTGGTTAGAGTACTGTAGCATGGTGGTTAGAGTACTGTAGCATGGTGGTTAGAGTACTGTAGCATGGTGGTTAGAGTACTGTAGCATGGTGGTTAGAGTACTGTAGCATGGTGGTTAGAGTACTGTAGCATGGTGGTTAGAGTACTGTAGCATGGTGGTTAGAGTACTGTAGCATGGTGGTTAGAGTACTGTAGCATGGTGGTTAGAGTACTGTAGCATGGTGGTTAGAGTACTGTAGCATGGTGGTTAGAGTACTGTAGCATGGTGGTTAGAGTACTGTAGCATGGTGGTTAGAGTACTGTAGCATGGTGGTTAGAGTACTGTAGCATGGTGGTTAGAGTACTGTAGCATGGTGGTTAGAGTACTGTAGCATGGTGGTTAGAGTACTGTAGCATGGTGGTTAGAGTACTGTAGCATGGTGGTTAGAGTACTGTAGCATGGTGGTTAGAGTACTGTAGCATGGTGGTTAGAGTACTGTAGCATGGTGGTTAGAGTACTGTAGCATGGTGGTTAGAGTACTGTAGCATGGTGGTTAGAGTACTGTAGCATGGTGGTTAGAGTACTGTAGCATGGTGGTTAGAGTACTGTAGCATGGTGGTTAGAGTACTGTAGCATGGTGGTTAGAGTACTGTAGCATGGTGGTTAGAGTACTGTAGCATGGTGGTTAGAGTACTGTAGCATGGTGGTTAGAGTACTGTAGCATGGTGGTTAGAGTACTGTAGCATGGTGGTTAGAGTACTGTAGCATGGTGGTTAGAGTACTGTAGCATGGTGGTTAGAGTACTGTAGCATGGTGGTTAGACACTGTAGCATGGTGGTTAGAGTACTGTAGCATGGTGGTTAGAGTACTGTAGCATGGTGGTTAGAGTACTGTAGCATGGTGGTTAGAGTACTGTAGCATGGTGGTTAGAGTACTGTAGCATGGTGGTTAGAGTACTGTAGCATGGTGGTTAGAGTACTGTAGCATGGTGGTTAGAGTACTGTAGCATGGTGGTTAGAGTACTGTAGCATGGTGGTTAGAGTACTGTAGCATGGTGGTTAGAGTACTGTAGCATGGTGGTTAGAGTACTGTAGCATGGTGGTTAGAGTACTGTAGCATGGTGGTTAGAGTACTGTAGCATGGTGGTTAGAGTACTGTAGCATGGTGGTTAGAGTACTGTAGCATGGTGGTTAGAGTACTGTAGCATGGTGGTTAGAGTACTGTAGCATGGTGGTTAGAGTACTGTAGCATGGTGGTTAGAGTACTGTAGCATGGTGGTTAGAGTACTGTAGCATGGTGGTTAGAGTACTGTAGCATGGTGGTTAGAGTACTGTAGCATGGTGGTTAGAGTACTGTAGCATGGTGGTTAGAGTACTGTAGCATGGTGGTTAGAGTACTGTAGCATGGTGGTTAGAGTACTGTAGCATGGTGGTTAGAGTACTGTAGCATGGTGGTTAGAGTACTGTAGCATGGTGGTTAGAGTACTGTAGCATGGTGGTTAGAGTACTGTAGCATGGTGGTTAGAGTACTGTAGCATGGTGGTTAGAGTACTGTAGCATGGTGGTTAGAGTACTGTAGCATGGTGGTTAGAGTACTGTAGCATGGTGGTTAGAGTACTGTAGCATGGTGGTTAGAGTACTGTAGCATGGTGGTTAGAGTACTGTAGCATGGTGGTTAGAGTACTGTAGCATGGTGGTTAGAGTACTGTAGCATGGTGGTTAGAGTACTGTAGCATGGTGGTTAGAGTACTGTAGCATGGTGGTTAGAGTACTGTAGCATGGTGGTTAGACACTGTAGCATGGTGGTTAGAGTACTGTAGCATGGTGGTTAGAGTACTGTAGCATGGTGGTTAGAGTACTGTAGCATGGTGGTTAGAGTACTGTAGCATGGTGGTTAGAGTACTGTAGCATGGTGGTTAGAGTACTGTAGCATGGTGGTTAGAGTACTGTAGCATGGTGGTTAGAGTACTGTAGCATGGTGGTTAGAGTACTGTAGCATGGTGGTTAGAGTACTGTAGCATGGTGGTTAGAGTACTGTAGCATGGTGGTTAGAGTACTGTAGCATGGTGGTTAGAGTACTGTAGCATGGTGGTTAGAGTACTGTAGCATGGTGGTTAGAGTACTGTAGCATGGTGGTTAGAGTACTGTAGCATGGTGGTTAGAGTACTGTAGCATGGTGGTTAGAGTACTGTAGCATGGTGGTTAGAGTACTGTAGCATGGTGGTTAGAGTACTGTAGCATGGTGGTTAGAGTACTGTAGCATGGTGGTTAGAGTACTGTAGCATGGTGGTTAGAGTACTGTAGCATGGTGGTTAGAGTACTGTAGCATGGTGGTTAGAGTACTGTAGCATGGTGGTTAGAGTACTGTAGCATGGTGGTTAGAGTACTGTAGCATGGTGGTTAGAGTACTGTAGCATGGTGGTTAGAGTACTGTAGCATGGTGGTTAGAGTACTGTAGCATGGTGGTTAGAGTACTGTAGCATGGTGGTTAGAGTACTGTAGCATGGTGGTTAGAGTACTGTAGCATGGTGGTTAGAGTACTGTAGCATGGTGGTTAGAGTACTGTAGCATGGTGGTTAGAGTACTGTAGCATGGTGGTTAGAGTACTGTAGCATGGTGGTTAGAGTACTGTAGCATGGTGGTTAGAGTACTGTAGCATGGTGGTTAGAGTACTGTAGCATGGTGGTTAGAGTACTGTAGCATGGTGGTTAGAGTACTGTAGCATGGTGGTTAGAGTACTGTAGCATGGTGGTTAGAGTACTGTAGCATGGTGGTTAGAGTACTGTAGCATGGTGGTTAGAGTACTGTAGCATGGTGGTTAGAGTACTGTAGCATGGTGGTTAGAGTACTGTAGCATGGTGGTTAGAGTACTGTAGCATGGTGGTTAGAGTACTGTAGCATGGTGGTTAGAGTACTGTAGCATGGTGGTTAGAGTACTGTAGCATGGTGGTTAGAGTACTGTAGCATGGTGGTTAGAGTACTGTAGCATGGTGGTTAGAGTACTGTAGCATGGTGGTTAGAGTACTGTAGCATGGTGGTTAGAGTACTGTAGCATGGTGGTTAGAGTACTGTAGCATGGTGGTTAGAGTACTGTAGCATGGTGGTTAGAGTACTGTAGCATGGTGGTTAGAGTACTGTAGCATGGTGGTTAGAGTACTGTAGCATGGTGGTTAGAGTACTGTAGCATGGTGGTTAGAGTACTGTAGCATGGTGGTTAGAGTACTGTAGCATGGTGGTTAGAGTACTGTAGCATGGTGGTTAGAGTACTGTAGCATGGTGGTTAGAGTACTGTAGCATGGTGGTTAGAGTACTGTAGCATGGTGGTTAGAGTACTGTAGCATGGTGGTTAGAGTACTGTAGCATGGTGGTTAGAGTACTGTAGCATGGTGGTTAGAGTACTGTAGCATGGTGGTTAGAGTACTGTAGCATGGTGGTTAGAGTACTGTAGCATGGTGGTTAGAGTACTGTAGCATGGTGGTTAGAGCACAGTAGGATGGTGGTTAGAGTACTGTACCATAATTGTTTGAGTATTTTAGCATGGTGGTTAGAGCACTGTAGGATGGTGGATAGAGTACTGTAGCATGGTGCTTAGAGTACTGTAGCATGGTGGTTAGTGTATTGTAGCATGGTGGTTAGACACTGCAGCATAGTTTTTGGAGTACTGTAGCATGGTGGTCAGGTATGGTAGCATGGTGGTTAGAGTACTGCAGCATGGTGGTTAGAGTACTGTAGCATAGTGGTTAGAGTACTGCAGCATGGTGGTTAGAGTACTGTAGCATGGTGGTTAGGGTACTGTAGCATGGTGGTTAGAGTACTGCAACATGGTGGTTAGAGTACCGTAGCGTAGTGGTTAGAGTACTGCAGCATGGTGGTTAGAGTACTGTAGCATGGTGGTTAGAGTACTGTAGCATGGTGCTTAGAGTACTGTAGCATGGTGGTTAGTGTATTGTAGCATGGTGGTTAGAGTACTGCAGCATGGTGGTTAGAGTACTGTAGCATAGTGGTTAGAGTACTGCAGCATGGTGGTTAGAGTACTGTTGCATGGTGGTTAGAGTACTATAGCATTGTGGTTAGAGTACTGTAGCATGGTGGTTAGAGTACTGTAGCATGGTGGTTAGAGTACTGTAGCATGGTGGTTAGAGTACTGTAGCATGGTGGTTAGAGTACTGTAGCATGGTGGTTAGAGTACTGTAGCATGGTGGTTAGAGTACTGTAGCATGGTGGTTAGAGTACTGTAGCATGGTGGTTAGAGTACTGTAGCATGGTGGTTAGAGTACTGTAGCATGGTGGTTAGAGTACTGTAGCATGGTGGTTAGAGTACTGTAGCATGGTGGTTAGAGTACTGTAGCATGGTGGTTAGAGTACTGTAGCATGGTGGTTAGAGTACTGTAGCATGGTGGTTAGAGTACTGTAGCATGGTGGTTAGAGTACTGTAGCATGGTGGTTAGAGTACTGTAGCATGGTGGTTAGAGTACTGTAGCATGGTGGTTAGAGTACTGTAGCATGGTGGTTAGAGTACTGTAGCATGGTGGTTAGAGTACTGTAGCATGGTGGTTAGAGTACTGTAGCATGGTGGTTAGAGTACTGTAGCATGGTGGTTAGACACTGTAGCATGGTGGTTAGAGTACTGTAGCATGGTGGTTAGAGTACTGTAGCATGGTGGTTAGAGTACTGTAGCATGGTGGTTAGAGTACTGTAGCATGGTGGTTAGAGTACTGTAGCATGGTGGTTAGAGTACTGTAGCATGGTGGTTAGAGTACTGTAGCATGGTGGTTAGAGTACTGTAGCATGGTGGTTAGAGTACTGTAGCATGGTGGTTAGAGTACTGTAGCATGGTGGTTAGAGTACTGTAGCATGGTGGTTAGAGTACTGTAGCATGGTGGTTAGAGTACTGTAGCATGGTGGTTAGAGTACTGTAGCATGGTGGTTAGAGTACTGTAGCATGGTGGTTAGAGTACTGTAGCATGGTGGTTAGAGTACTGTAGCATGGTGGTTAGAGTACTGTAGCATGGTGGTTAGAGTACTGTAGCATGGTGGTTAGAGTACTGTAGCATGGTGGTTAGAGTACTGTAGCATGGTGGTTAGAGTACTGTAGCATGGTGGTTAGAGTACTGTAGCATGGTGGTTAGAGTACTGTAGCATGGTGGTTAGAGTACTGTAGCATGGTGGTTAGAGTACTGTAGCATGGTGGTTAGAGTACTGTAGCATGGTGGTTAGAGTACTGTAGCATGGTGGTTAGAGTACTGTAGCATGGTGGTTAGAGTACTGTAGCATGGTGGTTAGAGTACTGTAGCATGGTGGTTAGAGTACTGTAGCATGGTGGTTAGAGTACTGTAGCATGGTGGTTAGAGTACTGTAGCATGGTGGTTAGAGTACTGTAGCATGGTGGTTAGAGTACTGTAGCATGGTGGTTAGAGTACTGTAGCATGGTGGTTAGAGTACTGTAGCATGGTGGTTAGAGTACTGTAGCATGGTGGTTAGAGTACTGTAGCATGGTGGTTAGAGTACTGTAGCATGGTGGTTAGAGTACTGTAGCATGGTGGTTAGAGTACTGTAGCATGGTGGTTAGAGTACTGTAGCATGGTGGTTAGAGTACTGTAGCATGGTGGTTAGAGTACTGTAGCATGGTGGTTAGAGTACTGTAGCATGGTGGTTAGAGTACTGTAGCATGGTGGTTAGAGTACTGTAGCATGGTGGTTAGAGTACTGTAGCATGGTGGTTAGAGTACTGTAGCATGGTGGTTAGAGTACTGTAGCATGGTGGTTAGAGTACTGTAGCATGGTGGTTAGAGTACTGTAGCATGGTGGTTAGAGTACTGTAGCATGGTGGTTAGAGTACTGTAGCATGGTGGTTAGAGTACTGTAGCATGGTGGTTAGAGTACTGTAGCATGGTGGTTAGAGTACTGTAGCATGGTGGTTAGAGTACTGTAGCATGGTGGTTAGAGTACTGTAGCATGGTGGTTAGAGTACTGTAGCATGGTGGTTAGAGTACTGTAGCATGGTGGTTAGAGTACTGTAGCATGGTGGTTAGAGTACTGTAGCATGGTGGTTAGAGTACTGTAGCATGGTGGTTAGAGTACTGTAGCATGGTGGTTAGAGTACTGTAGCATGGTGGTTAGAGTACTGTAGCATGGTGGTTAGAGTACTGTAGCATGGTGGTTAGAGTACTGTAGCATGGTGGTTAGAGTACTGTAGCATGGTGGTTAGAGTACTGTAGCATGGTGGTTAGAGTACTGTAGCATGGTGGTTAGAGTACTGTAGCATGGTGGTTAGAGTACTGTAGCATGGTGGTTAGAGTACTGTAGCATGGTGGTTAGAGTACTGTAGCATGGTGGTTAGAGTACTGTAGCATGGTGGTTAGAGTACTGTAGCATGGTGGTTAGAGTACTGTAGCATGGTGGTTAGAGTACTGTAGCATGGTGGTTAGAGTACTGTAGCATGGTGGTTAGAGTACTGTAGCATGGTGGTTAGAGTACTGTAGCATGGTGGTTAGAGTACTGTAGCATGGTGGTTAGAGTACTGTAGCATGGTGGTTAGAGTACTGTAGCATGGTGGTTAGAGTACTGTAGCATGGTGGTTAGAGTACTGTAGCATGGTGGTTAGAGTACTGTAGCATGGTGGTTAGAGTACTGTAGCATGGTGGTTAGAGTACTGTAGCATGGTGGTTAGAGTACTGTAGCATGGTGGTTAGAGTACTGTAGCATGGTGGTTAGAGTACTGTAGCATGGTGGTTAGAGTACTGTAGCATGGTGGTTAGAGTACTGTAGCATGGTGGTTAGAGTACTGTAGCATGGTGGTTAGAGTACTGTAGCATGGTGGTTAGAGTACTGTAGCATGGTGGTTAGAGTACTGTAGCATGGTGGTTAGAGTACTGTAGCATGGTGGTTAGAGTACTGTAGCATGGTGGTTAGAGTACTGTAGCATGGTGGTTAGAGTACTGTAGCATGGTGGTTAGAGTACTGTAGCATGGTGGTTAGAGTACTGTAGCATGGTGGTTAGAGTACTGTAGCATGGTGGTTAGAGTACTGTAGCATGGTGGTTAGAGTACTGTAGCATGGTGGTTAGAGTACTGTAGCATGGTGGTTAGAGTACTGTAGCATACTGTAGCATGGTGGTTAGAGTACTGTAGCATGGTGGTTAGAGTACTGTAGCATGGTGGTTAGAGTACTGTAGCATGGTGGTTAGAGTACTGTAGCATGGTGGTTAGAGTACTGTAGCATGGTGGTTAGAGTACTGTAGCATGGTGGTTAGAGTACTGTAGCATGGTGGTTAGAGTACTGTAGCATGGTGGTTAGAGTACTGTAGCATGGTGGTTAGAGTACTGTAGCATGGTGGTTAGAGTACTGTAGCATGGTGGTTAGAGTACTGTAGCATGGTGGTTAGAGTACTGTAGCATGGTGGTTAGAGTACTGTAGCATGGTGGTTAGAGTACTGTAGCATGGTGGTTAGAGTACTGTAGCATGGTGGTTAGAGTACTGTAGCATGGTGGTTAGAGTACTGTAGCATGGTGGTTAGAGTACTGTAGCATGGTGGTTAGAGTACTGTAGCATGGTGGTTAGAGTACTGTAGCATGGTGGTTAGAGTACTGTAGCATGGTGGTTAGAGTACTGTAGCATGGTGGTTAGAGTACTGTAGCATGGTGGTTAGAGTACTGTAGCATGGTGGTTAGAGTACTGTAGCATGGTGGTTAGAGTACTGTAGCATGGTGGTTAGAGTACTGTAGCATGGTGGTTAGAGTACTGTAGCATGGTGGTTAGAGTACTGTAGCATGGTGGTTAGAGTACTGTAGCATGGTGGTTAGAGTACTGTAGCATGGTGGTTAGAGTACTGTAGCATGGTGGTTAGAGTACTGTAGCATGGTGGTTAGAGTACTGTAGCATGGTGGTTAGAGTACTGTAGCATGGTGGTTAGAGTACTGTAGCATGGTGGTTAGAGTACTGTAGCATGGTGGTTAGAGTACTGTAGCATGGTGGTTAGAGTACTGTAGCATGGTGGTTAGAGTACTGTAGCATGGTGGTTAGAGTACTGTAGCATGGTGGTTAGAGTACTGTAGCATGGTGGTTAGAGTACTGTAGCATGGTGGTTAGAGTACTGTAGCATGGTGGTTAGAGTACTGTAGCATGGTGGTTAGAGTACTGTAGCATGGTGGTTAGAGTACTGTAGCATGGTGGTTAGAGTACTGTAGCATGGTGGTTAGAGTACTGTAGCATGGTGGTTAGAGTACTGTAGCATGGTGGTTAGAGTACTGTAGCATGGTGGTTAGAGTACTGTAGCATGGTGGTTAGAGTACTGTAGCATGGTGGTTAGAGTACTGTAGCATGGTGGTTAGAGTACTGTAGCATGGTGGTTAGAGTACTGTAGCATGGTGGTTAGAGTACTGTAGCATGGTGGTTAGAGTACTGTAGCATGGTGGTTAGAGTACTGTAGCATGGTGGTTAGAGTACTGTAGCATGGTGGTTAGAGTACTGTAGCATGGTGGTTAGAGTACTGTAGCATGGTGGTTAGAGTACTGTAGCATGGTGGTTAGAGTACTGTAGCATGGTGGTTAGAGTACTGTAGCATGGTGGTTAGAGTACTGTAGCATGGTGGTTAGAGTACTGTAGCATGGTGGTTAGAGTACTGTAGCATGGTGGTTAGAGTACTGTAGCATGGTGGTTAGAGTACTGTAGCATGGTGGTTAGAGTACTGTAGCATGGTGGTTAGAGTACTGTAGCATGGTGGTTAGAGTACTGTAGCATGGTGGTTAGAGTACTGTAGCATGGTGGTTAGAGTACTGTAGCATGGTGGTTAGAGTACTGTAGCATGGTGGTTAGAGTACTGTAGCATGGTGGTTAGAGTACTGTAGCATGGTGGTTAGAGTACTGTAGCATGGTGGTTAGAGTACTGTAGCATGGTGGTTAGAGTACTGTAGCATGGTGGTTAGAGTACTGTAGCATGGTGGTTAGAGTACTGTAGCATGGTGGTTAGAGTACTGTAGCATGGTGGTTAGACACTGTAGCATGGTGGTTAGAGTACTGTAGCATGGTGGTTAGAGTACTGTAGCATGGTGGTTAGAGTACTGTAGCATGGTGGTTAGAGTACTGTAGCATGGTGGTTAGAGTACTGTAGCATGGTGGTTAGAGTACTGTAGCATGGTGGTTAGAGTACTGTAGCATGGTGGTTAGAGTACTGTAGCATGGTGGTTAGAGTACTGTAGCATGGTGGTTAGAGTACTGTAGCATGGTGGTTAGAGTACTGTAGCATGGTGGTTAGAGTACTGTAGCATGGTGGTTAGAGTACTGTAGCATGGTGGTTAGAGTACTGTAGCATGGTGGTTAGAGTACTGTAGCATGGTGGTTAGAGTACTGTAGCATGGTGGTTAGAGTACTGTAGCATGGTGGTTAGAGTACTGTAGCATGGTGGTTAGAGTACTGTAGCATGGTGGTTAGAGTACTGTAGCATGGTGGTTAGAGTACTGTAGCATGGTGGTTAGAGTACTGTAGCATGGTGGTTAGAGTACTGTAGCATGGTGGTTAGAGTACTGTAGCATGGTGGTTAGAGTACTGTAGCATGGTGGTTAGAGTACTGTAGCATGGTGGTTAGAGTACTGTAGCATGGTGGTTAGAGTACTGTAGCATGGTGGTTAGAGTACTGTAGCATGGTGGTTAGAGTACTGTAGCATGGTGGTTAGAGTACTGTAGCATGGTGGTTAGAGTACTGTAGCATGGTGGTTAGAGTACTGTAGCATGGTGGTTAGAGTACTGTAGCATGGTGGTTAGAGTACTGTAGCATGGTGGTTAGAGTACTGTAGCATGGTGGTTAGAGTACTGTAGCATGGTGGTTAGAGTACTGTAGCATGGTGGTTAGAGTACTGTAGCATGGTGGTTAGAGTACTGTAGCATGGTGGTTAGAGTACTGTAGCATGGTGGTTAGAGTACTGTAGCATGGTGGTTAGAGTACTGTAGCATGGTGGTTAGAGTACTGTAGCATGGTGGTTAGAGTACTGTAGCATGGTGGTTAGAGTACTGTAGCATGGTGGTTAGAGTACTGTAGCATGGTGGTTAGAGTACTGTAGCATGGTGGTTAGAGTACTGTAGCATGGTGGTTAGAGTACTGTAGCATGGTGGTTAGAGTACTGTAGCATGGTGGTTAGAGTACTGTAGCATGGTGGTTAGAGTACTGTAGCATGGTGGTTAGAGTACTGTAGCATGGTGGTTAGAGTACTGTAGCATGGTGGTTAGAGTACTGTAGCATGGTGGTTAGAGTACTGTAGCATGGTGGTTAGAGTACTGTAGCATGGTGGTTAGAGTACTGTAGCATGGTGGTTAGAGTACTGTAGCATGGTGGTTAGAGTACTGTAGCATGGTGGTTAGAGTACTGTAGCATGGTGGTTAGAGTACTGTAGCATGGTGGTTAGAGTACTGTAGCATGGTGGTTAGAGTACTGTAGCATGGTGGTTAGAGTACTGTAGCATGGTGGTTAGAGTACTGTAGCATGGTGGTTAGAGTACTGTAGCATGGTGGTTAGAGTACTGTAGCATGGTGGTTAGAGTACTGTAGCATGGTGGTTAGAGTACTGTAGCATGGTGGTTAGAGTACTGTAGCATGGTGGTTAGAGTACTGTAGCATGGTGGTTAGAGTACTGTAGCATGGTGGTTAGAGTACTGTAGCATGGTGGTTAGAGTACTGTAGCATGGTGGTTAGAGTACTGTAGCATGGTGGTTAGAGTACTGTAGCATGGTGGTTAGAGTACTGTAGCATGGTGGTTAGAGTACTGTAGCATGGTGGTTAGAGTACTGTAGCATGGTGGTTAGAGTACTGTAGCATGGTGGTTAGAGTACTGTAGCATGGTGGTTAGAGTACTGTAGCATGGTGGTTAGAGTACTGTAGCATGGTGGTTAGAGTACTGTAGCATGGTGGTTAGAGTACTGTAGCATGGTGGTTAGAGTACTGTAGCATGGTGGTTAGACACTGTAGCATGGTGGTTAGAGTACTGTAGCATGGTGGTTAGAGTACTGTAGCATGGTGGTTAGAGTACTGTAGCATGGTGGTTAGAGTACTGTAGCATGGTGGTTAGAGTACTGTAGCATGGTGGTTAGAGTACTGTAGCATGGTGGTTAGAGTACTGTAGCATGGTGGTTAGAGTACTGTAGCATGGTGGTTAGAGTACTGTAGCATGGTGGTTAGAGTACTGTAGCATGGTGGTTAGAGTACTGTAGCATGGTGGTTAGACACTGTAGCATGGTGGTTAGAGTACTGTAGCATGGTGGTTAGAGTACTGTAGCATGGTGGTTAGAGTACTGTAGCATGGTGGTTAGAGTACTGTAGCATGGTGGTTAGAGTACTGTAGCATGGTGGTTAGAGTACTGTAGCATGGTGGTTAGAGTACTGTAGCATGGTGGTTAGAGTACTGTAGCATGGTGGTTAGAGTACTGTAGCATGGTGGTTAGAGTACTGTAGCATGGTGGTTAGAGTACTGTAGCATGGTGGTTAGAGTACTGTAGCATGGTGGTTAGAGTACTGTAGCATGGTGGTTAGAGTACTGTAGCATGGTGGTTAGAGTACTGTAGCATGGTGGTTAGAGTACTGTAGCATGGTGGTTAGAGTACTGTAGCATGGTGGTTAGAGTACTGTAGCATGGTGGTTAGAGTACTGTAGCATGGTGGTTAGAGTACTGTAGCATGGTGGTTAGAGTACTGTAGCATGGTGGTTAGAGTACTGTAGCATGGTGGTTAGAGTACTGTAGCATGGTGGTTAGAGTACTGTAGCATGGTGGTTAGAGTACTGTAGCATGGTGGTTAGAGTACTGTAGCATGGTGGTTAGAGTACTGTAGCATGGTGGTTAGAGTACTGTAGCATGGTGGTTAGAGTACTGTAGCATGGTGGTTAGAGTACTGTAGCATGGTGGTTAGAGTACTGTAGCATGGTGGTTAGAGTACTGTAGCATGGTGGTTAGAGTACTGTAGCATGGTGGTTAGAGTACTGTAGCATGGTGGTTAGAGTACTGTAGCATGGTGGTTAGAGTACTGTAGCATGGTGGTTAGAGTACTGTAGCATGGTGGTTAGAGTACTGTAGCATGGTGGTTAGAGTACTGTAGCATGGTGGTTAGAGTACTGTAGCATGGTGGTTAGAGTACTGTAGCATGGTGGTTAGAGTACTGTAGCATGGTGGTTAGAGTACTGTAGCATGGTGGTTAGAGTACTGTAGCATGGTGGTTAGAGTACTGTAGCATGGTGGTTAGAGTACTGTAGCATGGTGGTTAGACACTGTAGCATGGTGGTTAGAGTACTGTAGCATGGTGGTTAGAGTACTGTAGCATGGTGGTTAGACACTGTAGCATGGTGGTTAGACACTGTAGCATGGTGGTTAGAAAACTGTAGCATGGTGTTTAGACTACTGTAGCATAGTGGATAGGACACTGTAGCATAGTGGTAGAGTACTTGTAGCATGGTGGTTAGACACTGTAGCATGGTGGTTAGAAACTGTAGCATGGTGGTTAGAGTACTGTAGCATGGTGGTTAGGTACTGTAGCATGGTGGTTAGAGTAGTGTAGCATTGTGGTTAGATTACTGTAGCATAGGGTTAGGAGCTTCTGTAGCATAGTGGTTAGGACACTGTAGCATGGTGGTTAGGCTACTGTAGCATGGTGTTAGGACACTGTAGCATGTGCTTAGGACACTGTAGCATGGTGGTTAGAGTAATGTAGCATTGTGGTTAGGACACTGTAGCAAGTAGGTTAGAGTCCCTGAGCATGGTGGTTAGAGTACTGTAGCATGGTGGTTAGAGTACTGTAGCATGGTGGTTAGAGTACTGTAGCATGGTGGTTAGAGTACTGTAGCATGGTGGTTAGAGTACTGTAGCATGGTGGTTAGAGTACTGTAGCATGGTGGTTAGAGTACTGTAGCATGGTGGTTAGAGTACTGTAGCATGGTGGTTAGAGTACTGTAGCATGGTGGTTAGAGTACTGTAGCATGGTGGTTAGAGTACTGTAGCATGGTGGTTAGAGTACTGTAGCATGGTGGTTAGAGTACTGTAGCATGGTGGTTAGAGTACTGTAGCATGGTGGTTAGAGTACTGTAGCATGGTGGTTAGAGTACTGTAGCATGGTGGTTAGAGTACTGTAGCATGGTGGTTAGAGTACTGTAGCATGGTGGTTAGAGTACTGTAGCATGGTGGTTAGAGTACTGTAGCATGGTGGTTAGAGTACTGTAGCATGGTGGTTAGAGTACTGTAGCATGGTGGTTAGAGTACTGTAGCATGGTGGTTAGAGTACTGTAGCATGGTGGTTAGAGTACTGTAGCATGGTGGTTAGAGTACTGTAGCATGGTGGTTAGAGTACTGTAGCATGGTGGTTAGAGTACTGTAGCATGGTGGTTAGAGTACTGTAGCATGGTGGTTAGAGTACTGTAGCATGGTGGTTAGAGTACTGTAGCATGGTGGTTAGAGTACTGTAGCATGGTGGTTAGAGTACTGTAGCATGGTGGTTAGAGTACTGTAGCATGGTGGTTAGAGTACTGTAGCATGGTGGTTAGAGTACTGTAGCATGGTGGTTAGAGTACTGTAGCATGGTGGTTAGAGTACTGTAGCATGGTGGTTAGAGTACTGTAGCATGGTGGTTAGAGTACTGTAGCATGGTGGTTAGAGTACTGTAGCATGGTGGTTAGAGTACTGTAGCATGGTGGTTAGAGTACTGTAGCATGGTGGTTAGAGTACTGTAGCATGGTGGTTAGAGTACTGTAGCATGGTGGTTAGAGTACTGTAGCATGGTGGTTAGAGTACTGTAGCATGGTGGTTAGAGTACTGTAGCATGGTGGTTAGAGTACTGTAGCATGGTGGTTAGAGTACTGTAGCATGGTGGTTAGAGTACTGTAGCATGGTGGTTAGAGTACTGTAGCATGGTGGTTAGAGTACTGTAGCATGGTGGTTAGAGTACTGTAGCATGGTGGTTAGAGTACTGTAGCATGGTGGTTAGAGTACTGTAGCATGGTGGTTAGAGTACTGTAGCATGGTGGTTAGAGTACTGTAGCATGGTGGTTAGAGTACTGTAGCATGGTGGTTAGAGTACTGTAGCATGGTGGTTAGAGTACTGTAGCATGGTGGTTAGAGTACTGTAGCATGGTGGTTAGAGTACTGTAGCATGGTGGTTAGAGTACTGTAGCATGGTGGTTAGAGTACTGTAGCATGGTGGTTAGAGTACTGTAGCATGGTGGTTAGAGTACTGTAGCATGGTGGTTAGAGTACTGTAGCATGGTGGTTAGAGTACTGTAGCATGGTGGTTAGAGTACTGTAGCATGGTGGTTAGAGTACTGTAGCATGGTGGTTAGAGTACTGTAGCATGGTGGTTAGAGTACTGTAGCATGGTGGTTAGAGTACTGTAGCATGGTGGTTAGAGTACTGTAGCATGGTGGTTAGAGTACTGTAGCATGGTGGTTAGAGTACTGTAGCATGGTGGTTAGAGTACTGTAGCATGGTGGTTAGAGTACTGTAGCATGGTGGTTAGAGTACTGTAGCATGGTGGTTAGAGTACTGTAGCATGGTGGTTAGAGTACTGTAGCATGGTGGTTAGAGTACTGTAGCATGGTGGTTAGAGTACTGTAGCATGGTGGTTAGAGTACTGTAGCATGGTGGTTAGAGTACTGTAGCATGGTGGTTAGAGTACTGTAGCATGGTGGTTAGAGTACTGTAGCATGGTGGTTAGAGTACTGTAGCATGGTGGTTAGAGTACTGTAGCATGGTGGTTAGAGTACTGTAGCATGGTGGTTAGAGTACTGTAGCATGGTGGTTAGAGTACTGTAGCATGGTGGTTAGAGTACTGTAGCATGGTGGTTAGAGTACTGTAGCATGGTGGTTAGAGTACTGTAGCATGGTGGTTAGAGTACTGTAGCATGGTGGTTAGAGTACTGTAGCATGGTGGTTAGAGTACTGTAGCATGGTGGTTAGAGTACTGTAGCATGGTGGTTAGAGTACTGTAGCATGGTGGTTAGAGTACTGTAGCATGGTGGTTAGAGTACTGTAGCATGGTGGTTAGAGTACTGTAGCATGGTGGTTAGAGTACTGTAGCATGGTGGTTAGAGTACTGTAGCATGGTGGTTAGAGTACTGTAGCATGGTGGTTAGAGTACTGTAGCATGGTGGTTAGAGTACTGTAGCATGGTGGTTAGAGTACTGTAGCATGGTGGTTAGAGTACTGTAGCATGGTGGTTAGAGTACTGTAGCATGGTGGTTAGAGTACTGTAGCATGGTGGTTAGAGTACTGTAGCATGGTGGTTAGAGTACTGTAGCATGGTGGTTAGAGTACTGTAGCATGGTGGTTAGAGTACTGTAGCATGGTGGTTAGAGTACTGTAGCATGGTGGTTAGACACTGTAGCATGGTGGTTAGAGTACTGTAGCATGGTGGTTAGAGTACTGTAGCATGGTGGTTAGAGTACTGTAGCATGGTGGTTAGAGTACTGTAGCATGGTGGTTAGAGTACTGTAGCATGGTGGTTAGAGTACTGTAGCATGGTGGTTAGAGTACTGTAGCATGGTGGTTAGAGTACTGTAGCATGGTGGTTAGAGTACTGTAGCATGGTGGTTAGAGTACTGTAGCATGGTGGTTAGAGTACTGTAGCATGGTGGTTAGAGTACTGTAGCATGGTGGTTAGAGTACTGTAGCATGGTGGTTAGAGTACTGTAGCATGGTGGTTAGAGTACTGTAGCATGGTGGTTAGAGTACTGTAGCATGGTGGTTAGAGTACTGTAGCATGGTGGTTAGAGTACTGTAGCATGGTGGTTAGAGTACTGTAGCATGGTGGTTAGAGTACTGTAGCATGGTGGTTAGAGTACTGTAGCATGGTGGTTAGAGTACTGTAGCATGGTGGTTAGAGTACTGTAGCATGGTGGTTAGAGTACTGTAGCATGGTGGTTAGAGTACTGTAGCATGGTGGTTAGAGTACTGTAGCATGGTGGTTAGAGTACTGTAGCATGGTGGTTAGAGTACTGTAGCATGGTGGTTAGAGTACTGTAGCATGGTGGTTAGAGTACTGTAGCATGGTGGTTAGAGTACTATAGCATGGTGGTTAGACACTGTAGCATGATGATTAGAGTACTGTAGCATGGTGGTTAGAGTACTGTAGCATGGTGGTTAGAGTACTGTATAATTGTGGTTAGACACTGTAGCATGGTGGTTAGAGTACTGTAGCATGGTGGTTAGACACTGTAGCATGATGATTAGAGTACTGTAGCATGGTGGTTAGAGTACTGTAGCATTGTGGTTAGAGTACTCGTAGCATGGTGGTTTGAGTTCTGTAAGCTTGTGTTAGAGGTACTGTAGCATAGGTGGTTAGAGTTACTGATAGCATGGTGGTTAGAGTACTGTTGCATGGTGGTTAGAGTACTGTAGACATGGTGGTGTAGAGTACTTGTAGCAGAGTGGTTGGAGACCAATGGTAGCATGTTGTTAGTAGTAGCGTAGCATAGGTGGTAGAGGTACTGTAGTCATGGTGGCTTAGAGTACTGTAGAATGGTGGTTAGACACTGTAGCATAGGTGGTTTGAGTACTGGTAGCATGGTGGTTAGAGTAGCTTTGGCATAGTGGTTAAGGTACTGTAGCATGGTGGTTTGAGTACTGGTAGCATAGGTGGGTAGAGCACTGATAGCATAGGTGAGTTAGAGTAACTGTAGCATGGTGGTTTGAGTACTGTAGCATGGTGATTAGAGTACTGCAGCATGGTGGTTAGACACTGTAGCATGGGGTTAGTGTACTGTAGCTTAGGTGGTTGGAGTACTGTAGCATGGTGGTTAGAGTCACTGTAGCATGTGGTTTAGAGTACTGTAGCATGGTGGTTAGAGTACTGTAGCATGGTGGTTAGAGTACTGTAGCATGGTGGTTAGAGTACTGTAGCATGGTGGTTAGAGTACTGTAGCATGGTGGTTAGAGTACTGTAGCATGGTGGTTAGAGTACTGTAGCATGGTGGTTAGAGTACTGTAGCATGGTGGTTAGAGTACTGTAGCATGGTGGTTAGAGTACTGTAGCATGGTGGTTAGAGTACTGTAGCATGGTGGTTAGAGTACTGTAGCATGGTGGTTAGAGTACTGTAGCATGGTGGTTAGAGTACTGTAGCATGGTGGTTAGAGTACTGTAGCATGGTGGTTAGAGTACTGTAGCATGGTGGTTAGAGTACTGTAGCATGGTGGTTAGAGTACTGTAGCATGGTGGTTAGAGTACTGTAGCATGGTGGTTAGAGTACTGTAGCATGGTGGTTAGAGTACTGTAGCATGGTGGTTAGAGTACTGTAGCATGGTGGTTAGAGTACTGTAGCATGGTGGTTAGAGTACTGTAGCATGGTGGTTAGAGTACTGTAGCATGGTGGTTAGAGTACTGTAGCATGGTGGTTAGAGTACTGTAGCATGGTGGTTAGAGTACTGTAGCATGGTGGTTAGAGTACTGTAGCATGGTGGTTAGAGTACTGTAGCATGGTGGTTAGAGTACTGTAGCATGGTGGTTAGAGTACTGTAGCATGGTGGTTAGAGTACTGTAGCATGGTGGTTAGAGTACTGTAGCATGGTGGTTAGAGTACTGTAGCATGGTGGTTAGAGTACTGTAGCATGGTGGTTAGAGTACTGTAGCATGGTGGTTAGAGTACTGTAGCATGGTGGTTAGAGTACTGTAGCATGGTGGTTAGAGTACTGTAGCATGGTGGTTAGAGTACTGTAGCATGGTGGTTAGAGTACTGTAGCATGGTGGTTAGAGTACTGTAGCATGGTGGTTAGAGTACTGTAGCATGGTGGTTAGAGTACTGTAGCATGGTGGTTAGAGTACTGTAGCATGGTGGTTAGAGTACTGTAGCATGGTGGTTAGAGTACTGTAGCATGGTGGTTAGAGTACTGTAGCATGGTGGTTAGAGTACTGTAGCATGGTGGTTAGAGTACTGTAGCATGGTGGTTAGAGTACTGTAGCATGGTGGTTAGAGTACTGTAGCATGGTGGTTAGAGTACTGTAGCATGGTGGTTAGAGTACTGTAGCATGGTGGTTAGAGTACTGTAGCATGGTGGTTAGAGTACTGTAGCATGGTGGTTAGAGTACTGTAGCATGGTGGTTAGAGTACTGTAGCATGGTGGTTAGAGTACTGTAGCATGGTGGTTAGAGTACTGTAGCATGGTGGTTAGAGTACTGTAGCATGGTGGTTAGAGTACTGTAGCATGGTGGTTAGAGTACTGTAGCATGGTGGTTAGAGTACTGTAGCATGGTGGTTAGAGTACTGTAGCATGGTGGTTAGAGTACTGTAGCATGGTGGTTAGAGTACTGTAGCATGGTGGTTAGAGTACTGTAGCATGGTGGTTAGAGTACTGTAGCATGGTGGTTAGAGTACTGTAGCATGGTGGTTAGAGTACTGTAGCATGGTGGTTAGAGTACTGTAGCATGGTGGTTAGAGTACTGTAGCATGGTGGTTAGAGTACTGTAGCATGGTGGTTAGAGTACTGTAGCATGGTGGTTAGAGTACTGTAGCATGGTGGTTAGAGTACTGTAGCATGGTGGTTAGAGTACTGTAGCATGGTGGTTAGAGTACTGTAGCATGGTGGTTAGAGTACTGTAGCATGGTGGTTAGAGTACTGTAGCATGGTGGTTAGAGTACTGTAGCATGGTGGTTAGAGTACTGTAGCATGGTGGTTAGAGTACTGTAGCATGGTGGTTAGACACTGTAGCATGGTGGTTAGAGTACTGTAGCATGGTGGTTAGAGTACTGTAGCATGGTGGTTAGAGTACTGTAGCATGGTGGTTAGAGTACTGTAGCATGGTGGTTAGAGTACTGTAGCATGGTGGTTAGAGTACTGTAGCATGGTGGTTAGAGTACTGTAGCATGGTGGTTAGAGTACTGTAGCATGGTGGTTAGAGTACTGTAGCATGGTGGTTAGAGTACTGTAGCATGGTGGTTAGAGTACTGTAGCATGGTGGTTAGAGTACTGTAGCATGGTGGTTAGAGTACTGTAGCATGGTGGTTAGAGTACTGTAGCATGGTGGTTAGAGTACTGTAGCATGGTGGTTAGAGTACTGTAGCATGGTGGTTAGAGTACTGTAGCATGGTGGTTAGACACTGTAGCATGGTGGTTAGAGTACTGTAGCATGGTGGTTAGAGTACTGTAGCATGGTGGTTAGAGTACTGTAGCATGGTGGTTAGAGTACTGTAGCATGGTGGTTAGAGTACTGTAGCATGGTGGTTAGACACTGTAGCATGGTGGTTAGAGTACTGTAGCATGGTGGTTAGAGTACTGTAGCATGGTGGTTAGAGTACTGTAGCATGGTGGTTAGAGTACTGTAGCATGGTGGTTAGAGTACTGTAGCATGGTGGTTAGAGTACTGTAGCATGGTGGTTAGAGTACTGTAGCATGGTGGTTAGAGTACTGTAGCATGGTGGTTAGAGTACTGTAGCATGGTGGTTAGAGTACTGTAGCATGGTGGTTAGAGTACTGTAGCATGGTGGTTAGAGTACTGTAGCATGGTGGTTAGAGTACTGTAGCATGGTGGTTAGAGTACTGTAGCATGGTGGTTAGAGTACTGTAGCATGGTGGTTAGAGTACTGTAGCATGGTGGTTAGAGTACTGTAGCATGGTGGTTAGAGTACTGTAGCATGGTGGTTAGAGTACTGTAGCATGGTGGTTAGAGTACTGTAGCATGGTGGTTAGAGTACTGTAGCATGGTGGTTAGAGTACTGTAGCATGGTGGTTAGAGTACTGTAGCATGGTGGTTAGAGTACTGTAGCATGGTGGTTAGAGTACTGTAGCATGGTGGTTAGAGTACTGTAGCATGGTGGTTAGAGTACTGTAGCATAGTGGTTAGACACTGTAGCACAGTGGTTAGAGTACTGTAGCATAGTGGTTAGAGTACTGTAGCATGGTGGTTAGAATACTGTAGCATTGTGGTTAGAGTACTGTAGCATGGTGGTTAGAGTACTGTAGCATGGTGGTTAGAGTACTGTAGCATTGTGGTTAGAGTACTGTAGCATGGTGGTTAGAGTACTGTAGCATAGTGGTTAGAGAACTGTAGCATGGTGGTTAGAGTACTATAGCATTGTGGTTAGACACTGTAGCATGGTGGTTAGAGTACTGTGGCATGGTGGTTAGAGTACTGTAGCATAGTGGTTAGAATACTATATCATGGTGGTTAGAGTACTGTAGCATAGTGGTTAGACACTGTAGCATGGTGGTTAGAGTACTGTAGCATAGTGGTTAGACACTGTAGCATGGTGGTTAGAGTACTGTAGCATGGTGGTTAGAGTACTGTAGCATAGTGGTTAGACACTGTAGCATGGTGGTTAGAGTACTGTAGCATGGTGGTTTGAGTACTGTAGCATGGTGGTTAGAGTACTGTAGCATGGTGGTTAGAGTACTGTAGCATGGTGGTTAGAGTACTGTAGCATGGTGGTTAGAGTACTGTAGCATGGTGGTTAGAGTACTGTAGCATGGTGGTTAGAGTACTGTAGCATGGTGGTTAGAGTACTGTAGCATGGTGGTTAGAGTACTGTAGCATGGTGGTTAGAGTACTGTAGCATGGTGGTTAGACACTGTAGCATGGTGGTTAGAGTACTGTAGCATGGTGGTTAGAGTACTGTAGCATGGTGGTTAGAGTACTGTAGCATGGTGGTTAGACACTGTAGCATGGTGGTTAGAGTACTGTAGCATGGTGGTTAGACACTGTAGCATGGTGGTTAGAGTACTGTAGCATGGTGGTTAGTGTATTGTAGCATGGTGGTTAGACACTGTAGCATGGTGGTTAGAGTACTGTAGCATGGTGGTTAGAGTACTGTAGCATAGTGGTTAGAGTACTGTAGCATGGTGGTTAGAGTACTGTAGCATGGTGGTTAGAGTACTGTAGCATGGTGGTTAGAGTACTGTAGCATGGTGGTTAGAGTACTGTAGCATGGTGGTTAGAGTACTGTAGCATTGTGGTTAGAGTACTGTAGCATGGTGGTTAGAGTACTGTAGCATGGTGGTTAGAGTACTGTAGCATGGTGGTTAGAGTACTGTAGCATGGTGGTTAGAGTACTGTAGCATGGTGGTTAGAGTACTGTAGCATGGTGGTTAGAGTACTGTAGCATGGTGGTTAGAGTACTGTAGCATGGTGGTTAGAGTACTGTAGCATGGTGGTTAGAGTACTGTAGCATGGTGGTTAGAGTACTGTAGCATGGTGGTTAGAGTACTGTAGCATGGTGGTTAGAGTACTGTAGCATGGTGGTTAGAGTACTGTAGCATGGTGGTTAGAGTACTGTAGCATGGTGGTTAGAGTACTGTAGCATGGTGGTTAGACACTGTAGCATAGTGGTTAGACACTGTAGCATGGTGGTTAGAAACTGTAGCATGGTGTTTAGACACTGTAGCATAGTGGTTAGACACTGTAGCATGGTGGTTAGAGTACTGCAGCATGGTGGTTAGACACTGTAGCATAGTGGTTAGACACTATAGCATGGTGTTTAGACACTGTAGCATGGTGGTTAGACACTGTAGCATGGTGTTAGAGTACTGTAGCATGGTGCTTAGAGTACTATAGCATGGTGGTTAGACACTGTAGCATGGTGGTTAGAGTACTGTAGCATGGTTGTTAGACACTGTAGCATGGTCGTTAGACACTGTAGCATGGTGCTTAGACACTGTAGCATGGTGGTTAGAGTACTGTAGCATTGTGGTTAGAGTACTGTAGCATAGTGGTTAGACACTGTTGCATAGTTGTTAGAGTACAGTAGCATGATGGTTAGAGTACTGTAGCTTGGTGTTTAGAGTACTGTAGCATAGTGTTTAGACACTGTAGCATAGTGGTTAAAGTACTGTAGCATGGTGGTTAGACACTGTAGCATTGTGGTTAGGGTACTGTAGCATGGTGGTTAGTGTACTGTCGCATGGTGGTTAGACACTGTAGCATGGTGGTTAGAGTACTGTAGCATGGTGGTTAGATTACTGTAGCATAGTGGTTAGAGTACTGTAGCATGGTTAGAGTACTGTAGCATAGTGGTTAGACACTGTAGCATAGTGGTTAGAGTACTGTAGCATACTGGTTAGAGTACTGTAGCATAGTGGTTAGAGTACTGTAGCATGGTGGTTAGAGTACTGTAGCATAGTTGTTAGAGTACTGTAGCATAGTGGTTAGAGTACTGTAGCATGGTGGTTAGACACTGTAGCATGGTGATTAGAGTACTGTAGCATAGTGGTTAGAGTACTGTAGCATAGTGTTTAGAGTACTGTAGCATAGTGGTTAGACACTGTAGCATGGTAGTTAGAGTACTGTAGCATGGTGGTTAGAGTACTGTAGCATGGTGGTTAGAGTACTGTAGCATGGTGGTTAGAGTACTGTAGCATGGTGGTTAGAGTACTGTAGCATGGTGGTTAGAGTACTGTAGCATGGTGGTTAGAGTACTGTAGCATGGTGGTTAGAGTACTGTAGCATGGTGGTTAGAGTACTGTAGCATGGTGGTTAGAGTACTGTAGCATGGTGGTTAGAGTACTGTAGCATGGTGGTTAGAGTACTGTAGCATGGTGGTTAGAGTACTGTAGCATGGTGGTTAGAGTACTGTAGCATGGTGGTTAGAGTACTGTAGCATGGTGGTTAGAGTACTATAGCATGGTGGTTAGAGTACTGTAGCATGGTGGTTAGAGTACTGTAGCATGGTGGTTAGAGTACTGTAGCATGGTGGTTAGAGTACTGTAGCATGGTGGTTAGACACTGTAGCATGGTGGTTAGAGTACTGTAGCATGGTGGTTAGAATACTATATCATGGTGGTTAGAGTACTTTAGCATAGAGGTTAGACACTGTAGCATTGTGGTTAGAGTACTATAGCATGGTCGTTAGACACTGTAGCATGGTGGTTAGAGTACTGTGGCATGGTGGTTAGAGTACTGTAGCATAGTGGTTAGACACTGTAGCATGGTGGTTAGAGTACTATAGCATCAGTGGTTTGAGTACTGTAGCCTAGAGTGGCTAGACACTGTTAGCAATAGTGGTTAGGTGTACTGTATCATGTTGGTTAGACACTGTTGCATGGTGGTTAGAGTACTGTAGCATAGTGTTTAGAGACTGTAGCATGTGGTTAGAGTACTGTAGCATAGTGGTTAGTCACTGTAGCATGGTAGTTAGAGTACTGTAGCATAGTGGGTTAGACACTGTAGCATGGTGGGTTAGAGTACTATAGCTTGTGGTTAGAGTACTGTAGCATAGTGTTTAGACACTGTAGCATAGTGTTTAGAGTACTGTAGCATAGTGGTTAGACACTGTAGCATAGTGCTTAGAGTACTGTAGCATGGTGGTTAGAGTACTGTAGCATGGTGGATAGACACTGTAGTATAGTGGTTAGAAACTGCAGCATAGTGGTTAGAGTACTGTAGCATGGTGGTTAGACACTGTAGCATAGTGCTTAGAGTACTGTAGCATGGTGGTTAGAGTACTGTAGCATGGTGGTTAGACACTGTAGCATAGTGGTTAGACACTGTAGCATAGTGGTTAGAGTACTGTAGCATGGTGGTTAGACACTGTAGCATGGTGGTTAGAGTACTGTAGCATAGTGGTTAGACACTGTAGCATAGTGGTTAGAGTACTGTAGCATGGTGGTTAGAGTACTGTAGCATGGTGGTTAGACACTGTAGCATGGTGGTTAGAGTACTGTAGCATAGTGGTTAGACACTGTAGCATGGTGGTTAGAGTACTGTAGCATGGTGGTTAGACACTGTAGCATGGTGGTTAGAGTACTGTAGCATGGTGGTTAGAGTACTGTAGCATAGTGGTTAGAGTACTGTAGCATAGTGGTTAGACACTGTAGCATAGTGGTTAGAGTACTGTAGCATAGTGGTTAGACACTGTAGCATGGTAGTTAGAGTACTGTAGCATAGTGGTTAGAGACACTGTAGCATGGTGGTTAGAGTACTGTAGCATAGTGGTTAGAGTACTGTAGCATGGTGGATAGAGTACTATAGCATGGTGGTTAGAGTACTGTAGCATAGTGGTTAGAGTACTGTAGCATGGTGGTTAGAGACTATATCATGTTGGTTAGAGTACTGTAGCATAGTGGTCAGACACTGTAGCATGGTGGTTAGAGTACTATAGCATTGTGGTTAGAGTACTGTAGCATAGTTGTTAGACTCTGTAACATAGTGGTTAGAGTACTGTAGCATAGTGGTTAGACACTGTAGCATGGTAGTTAGAGTACTGTAGCATAGTGGTTAGACACTGTAGCATGGTGGTTAGAGTACATGTAGCATGGTGGTTAGACACTGTAGCATGGTGGTTAGAGTACTGTAGCATAGTGGTTAGAGTACTGTAGCATGGTGGTTAGAGTACTGTAGCATGGTGGTTAGAGTACTGTAGCATGGTGGTTAGAGTACTGTAGCATGGTGGTTAGAGTACTGTAGCATGGTGGTTAGAGTACTGTAGCATGGTGGTTAGAGTACTGTAGCATGGTGGTTAGAGTACTGTAGCATGGTGGTTAGAGTACTGTAGCATGGTGGTTAGAGTACTGTAGCATGGTGGTTAGAGTACTGTAGCATGGTGGTTAGAGTACTGTAGCATGGTGGTTAGAGTACTGTAGCATGGTGGTTAGAGTACTGTAGCATGGTGGTTAGAGTACTGTAGCATGGTGGTTAGAGTACTGTAGCATGGTGGTTAGAGTACTGTAGCATGGTGGTTAGAGTACTGTAGCATGGTGGTTAGAGTACTGTAGCATGGTGGTTAGAGTACTGTAGCATGGTGGTTAGAGTACTGTAGCATGGTGGTTAGAGTACTGTAGCATGGTGGTTAGAGTACTGTAGCATGGTGGTTAGACACTGTAGCATGTGGTTAGACGACTGTAGCATGGTGGTTTAGAGTACTGTAGCATGGTGCTTAGAGTACTATAGCATGGTGGTTAGACTTTGCAGCATGGTGGTTAGTGTACTGTAGCATGGTGGTTAGAGTACTGTAGCATGGTGGTTAGAGTACTATAGCATGGTGGTTAGACACTGTAGCATGGTGGTTAGAGCACTGTAGCATGGTTGTTAGATACTGTAGCATGGTAGTTAGGACACTGTAGCATAGTGTTTAGACACTGTAGCATAGTGGTTAGAGTACTGTGGCATGGTGGTTAGAGTACTGTAGCATAGTGGTTAGACACTGTAGCATGGTGGTTAGAGTACTATAGCATGGTGGTTAGAGTACTGTAGCATAGTGGTTAGACACTGTAGCATGGTGGTTAGAGTACTGTAGCATAGTGGTTAGACACTGTAGCATGGTGGTTAGAGTACTGTAGCAAAGGTGGTTAGACACTGTAGCATAGTGGTTAGAGAACTCTCGCATGTTGGTTCGAGTACTGTAGCATAGTGGTTAGACACTGTAGCATCGGTGGTTCGCGTACTGTAGCATAGTGGTTAGACACTTTAGCATAGGTGTTAGATTACCTGTAGCATAGTGGTTAGACACTGTAGCATAGGTGGTTAGACACTGTAGCATAGTGGTTAGAGTCTGTAGCATGGTGGATAGAGTACTGTATCATGGTGGTTAGAGACTGTAGCATAGTGGTTAGAGTACTGTAGCATGGGTTAGGACCACTGTGGCATAGAGGTAGTCACAGTATCATCGTTGGTTAGATTACTGTATCATAGTGGTCAGACACTGTAGCATGGTGGTTAGAGTGCTATAGCATGTGGTTAAGCGACACTGTAGCATAGTGGATAGACACCTGTAGCTAGTGGTTAGAGTACAGTAGCATGATGGTTAGAGTACTGTAGCATGGTGGTTAGAGTACTGTAGCATGGTGGTTAGAGTACTGTAGCATGGTGGTTAGAGTACTGTAGCATGGTGGTTAGAGTACTGTAGCATGGTGGTTAGAGTACTGTAGCATGGTGGTTAGAGTACTGTAGCATGGTGGTTAGACACTGTAGCATGGTGGTTAGAGTACTGTAGCATGGTGGTTAGAGTACTGTAGCATGGTGGTTAGAGTACTGTAGCATGGTGGTTAGAGTACTGTAGCATGGTGGTTAGAGTACTGTAGCATGGTGGTTAGAGTACTGTAGCATGGTGGTTAGAGTACTGTAGCATGGTGGTTAGAGTACTGTAGCATGGTGGTTAGAGTACTGTAGCATGGTGGTTAGAGTACTGTAGCATGGTGGTTAGACACTGTAGCATGGTGGTTAGAGTACTGTAGCATGGTGGTTAGAGTACTGTAGCATGGTGGTTAGAGTACTGTAGCATGGTGGTTAGAGTACTGTAGCATGGTGGTTAGACACTGTAGCATGGTGGTTAGAGTACTGTAGCATGGTGGTTAGAGTACTGTAGCATGGTGGTTAGAGTACTGTAGCATGGTGGTTAGAGTACTGTAGCATGGTGGTTAGAGTACTGTAGCATGGTGGTTAGAGTACTGTAGCATGGTGGTTAGAGTACTGTAGCATGGTGGTTAGAGTACTGTAGCATGGTGGTTAGAGTACTGTAGCATGGTGGTTAGAGTACTGTAGCATGGTGGTTAGAGTACTGTAGCATGGTGGTTAGAGTACTGTAGCATGGTGGTTAGAGTACTGTAGCATGGTGGTTAGAGTACTGTAGCATGGTGGTTAGAGTACTGTAGCATGGTGGTTAGAGTACTGTAGCATGGTGGTTAGAGTACTGTAGCATGGTGGTTAGAGTACTGTAGCATGGTGGTTAGAGTACTGTAGCATAGTGGTTAGAGTACTGTAGCATGGTGGTTAGAGTACTATAGCATGGTGGTTAGACACTGTAGCATGGTGGTTAGAGTACTGTAGCATGGTGGTTAGAGTACTGTAGCATAGTGGTTAGACACTGTAGCATGGTAGTTAGAGTACTGTAGCATGGTGGTTAGACACTGTGGCATGGTGGTTAGAGTACTGTAGCATGGTGGTTAGAGTACTGTAGCATGGTGGTTAGAGTACTGTAGCATGGTGGTTAGACACTGTAGCATGGTGGTTAGAGTACTGTAGCATAGTTGTTAGGCACTGTAGCATGGTGGTTAGAGTACTGTAGCATAGTGGTTAGAGTACTGTAGCATGGTGGTTAGAGTACTGTAGCATGGTGGTTAGAGTACTGTAGCATAGTGGTTAGACAGTGTAGCATGGTGGTTAGAGTACTGTAGCATGGTGGTTAGAGTACTGTAGCATGGTGGTTAGAGTACTGTAGCATAGTGGTTAGAGTACTGTAGCATAGTGGTTAGAGTACTGTAGCATGGTGGTTAGAGTACTATATCATGGTGGTTAGAGTACTGTAGCATAGTGGTTAGACACTGTAGCATGGTGGTTAGAGTACTGTAGCATAGTGGTTAGGCACTGTAGCATGGTGGTTAGAGTACTGTAGCATGGTGGTTAGACACTGTAGCATGGTGGTTAGAGAACTGTAGCATAGTGGTTAGAGTACTGTAGCATGGTGGTTAGAGCTACTGTAGCATAGGTGGTTAGAGTACTGTAGCATGGTGGTTAGAGTACTGTAGCATGGTGGTTAGAGTACTGTAGCATAGTGGTTAGACACTGTAGGCATGGTGGTTAGAGTACTCTAGCATAGTGTTTAGAGTACTGTAGCCATAGTGGTTAGGACACTGTAGCATGGTGGTTAGAGTACTGTAGCATAGAGGTTAGACACTGTAACATGGTGGTTTGAGTACTATAACATGGTCGTTAGACACTGTAACATGGTGGTTAGAGTACTGTGGCATGGTGGTTAGAGTTCCATAGCTTGGTGTTTAGACACTGTAGCATGGTGGTTAGAGTACTGTAGCATGGTGGTTTGAGTACTATAGCATGGGTGGTTAAACACTGTAGCATGGTAGGTAGAGTACTGAAGCATAGTGGTTAGACACTGTAGCATGGTGGTTAGAGTACCAGTAGCATAGTGGTTAGACACTGTAGCATGGATGGTTAGAGTACTGTAGCATGGTGGTTAGAGTACTGTAGCATGGTGGTTAGAGTACTATAGCATGGTGTTAGATTACTGTAGCATAGTGGTTAGAGAACTGTAGCATGGTGGTTAGAGTACTATAGCATCGCTGGATAGACACTGTAGCATGGTTGTTAGAGTACTGTAGCATAGTGGTTAGAGTACTGTAGCATAGGTGGTTAGAGTACTGTAGCATGGTGGTTAGAGTACTGTAGCCTAGTGGTTAGAGTACTGTAGCATGGTGGTTAGAGTACTGTAGCATAGTGGTTAGACACTGTAGCATGGTGGTTAGAGTACTGTAGCATGGTGGTTTGAGTACTGTAGCATAGTGGATAGAGTCACTGTAGCATTGTGGTTAGAGTACTGTAGCATAGTGGTTAGACTCTGTAGCATGGTGGTTAGAGTACTGTCGCATGGTGGTTAGAGTAGTGTAGCATAGTGGTTAGAGTACTGTAGCATGGTGGTTAGAGTGCTATAGCATGGTGGTTAGAGTACTGTAGCATGGTGGTTAGAGTACTGTAGCATGGTGGTTAGAGTACTGTAGCATGGTGGTTAGAGTACTGTAGCATGGTGGTTAGAGTACTGTAGCATGGTGGTTAGAGTACTGTAGCATGGTGGTTAGAGTACTGTAGCATGGTGGTTAGAGTACTGTAGCATGGTGGTTAGAGTACTGTAGCATGGTGGTTAGACAGTAGCATGGTGGTTAGAGTACTGTAGCATGGTGGTTAGAGTACTGTAGCATGGTGGTTAGAGTACTGTAGCATGGTGGTTTGAGTACTGTATCATAGTGTTTAGACACTGTAGCATAGTGGTTAGAGTACTGTAGCATGGTGGTTAGAGTACTGTAGCATGGTGGTTAGACACTGTAGCATGGTGGTTAGAAACTGTAGCATGGTGGTTAGACACTGTAGCATAGTGGTTAGACACTGTAGCATGGTGGTTAGAGTACTGCAGCATGGTGGTTAGACACTGTAGCATAGTGGTTCGGCACTATAGCATGGTGGTTAGACACTGTAGCATGGTGGTTTAGAGACTGTAGCAGGTGGTTAGAGTACTGTAGCATGGTGCTTAGAGTACTATAGCATGGTGGTTAGACACTGTAGCATGGTGGTTAGTGTACTGTAGCATGGTTTTTAGAGTACTGTAGCATGGTGTTTAGAGTACTGTAGCATGGTGGTTAGACACTGTAGCATGGTGGTTAGAGTACTGTAGCATGGTGGTTAGAGCACTGTAGCATAGTAGTTAGACACTGTAGCATGGTGTTAGAGTACTATAGCATGGTGGTTAGAGTACTATAGCATTGTGGTTAGAGTACTGTAGCATGGTGGTTTAGAGTACTGTAGCATAGTGTTAGGACACTGTAGCATGGTGGTTAGAGTACTTCTAGCATAGGTGGTTAGAGTACTGTAGCATAGTGGTTAGAGCTACTGTAGCATGGTGGTTAGAGACTGTAGCATAGTGGTTAGACACTGTAGCATGGTGGTTAGAGTAACTATAGCATGGTGGTTAGAGTACTGTAGCATAGTGGTTAGAGTACTGTAGCATGGTGGTTAGAGTACTGTAGCATAGTGGTTAGAGTACTGTAGCATGGTGGTTAGAGTACTGTAGCATAGTGGTTAGACACTGTAGCATGGTGGTTAGAGTACTATAGCATGGTGGTTAGACACTGTAGCATGGTGGTTAGAGTACTGTAGCATAGTGGTTAGAGTACTGTAGCATGGTGGTTAGAGTACTGTAGCATGGTGGTTAGAGTACTGTAGCATAGTGGTTAGACACTGTAGCATGGTGTTTAGAGTACTGTAGCATAGTGGTTAGAGTACTGTAGCATAGTGGTTAGACACTGTAGCATGGTGGTTAGAGTACTGTAGCATGGTGGTTAGAGTACTGTAGCATAGTGGTTAGAGTACTGTAGCATGGTGGTTAGAGTACTGTAGCATGGTGGTTAGAGTACTGTAGCATAGTGGTTAGAGTACTGTAGCATAGTGGTTAGAGTACTGTAGCATGGTGGTTAGAGTACTGTAGCATAGTCGTTAGAGTACTGTAGCATAGTGGTTAGACACTGTAGCATAGTGGTTAGAGTACTGTAGCATAGTGGTTAGACACTGTAGCATGGTGTTTAGAGTACTGTAGCATAGTGGTTAGACACTGTAGCATGGTGGTTAGAGTACTGTAGCATGGTGGTTAGAGTACTGTAGCATGGTGGTTAGACTAGTGTAGCATAGTGGTCGAGTACTGTAGCATGTGGTTAGAGAACTGTAGCATGGTGGTTAGAGTACTGTAGCATAGTGGTTAGACACTGTAGCATGGTGGTTAGAGTACTGTAGCATGGTGGTTAGAGTACTGTAGCATGGTGGTTAGAGTACTATAGCATAGTGGTTAGAGTACTGTAGCATGGTGGTTAGAGTACTGTAGCATGGTGGTTAGAGTACTGTAGCATGGTGGTCAGTTACCGTAGCATGGTGGTTAGAGACTGTAGCATAGTGGTTAGACACTGTAGCATAGTGGTTAAAATACTGTAGCATAGTGGTTAGAGTACTGTAGCATAGTGGTTAGAGTACTGTAGCATGGTGGTTAGAGTACTGTAGCATGGTGGTTAGAACCTGTAGCATAGTGGGTTAGAGTACTGTAGCATGGTGGTTAGAGTACTGTATCATGGCGGTTAGACACTGTAGCATGGTGGTTAGACACTATAACATGGTGGTTAGAGTACTGTAGCATAGTGGTTAGACACTGTAGCATGGTGTTTAGATTAATGTAGCATGGTGGTTAGAGACTGTAGCATGGTGGTTAGAGTAATGTAGCATGGTGGTTAGAGTACTATAGCATGGTGGTTAGAAACTGTAGCATAGTGGTTAGACACTGTAGCATAGTGGTTAGAGTACTGTAGCATAGTGGTTAGAGTGCTATCGCATGGTGGTTAGACACTGTAGCATGGTGGTTAGAGTACTGTAGCATGGTGGTTAGAGTACTGTAGCATGGTGGTTAGAGTACTGTAGCATGGTGGTTAGAGTACTGTAGCATGGTGGTTAGACACTGTAGCATGGTGGTTAGAGTACTGTAGCATGGTGGTTAGAGTACTGTAGCATGGTGGTTAGAGTACTGTAGCATGGTGGTTAGAGTACTGTAGCATGGTGGTTAGACACTGTAGCATGGTAGTTAGACACTGTAGCATGGTGGTTAGAGTACTGTAGCATGGTGGTTAGACACTGTAGCATGGTGGTTAGAGTACTGTAGCATGGTGGTTAGAGTACTGTAGCATGGTGGTTAGAGTACTGTAGCATGGTGGTTAGAGTACTGTAGCATGGTGGTTAGAGTACTGTAGCATGGTGGTTAGACACTGTAGCATGGTGGTTAGAGTACTGTAGCATGGTGGTTAGAGTACTGTAGCATGGTGGTTAGACACTGTAGCATGGTGGTTAGAGTACTGTAGCATGGTGGTTAGACACTGTAGCATGGTGGTTAGACACTGTAGCATGGTGGTTAGAGTACTGTAGCATGGTGGTTAGAGTACTGTAGCATGGTGGTTAGAGTACTGTAGCATGGTGGTTAGACACTGTAGCATGGTGGTTAGACACTGTAGCATGGTGGTTAGAGTACTGTAGCATGGTGGTTAGAGTACTGTAGCATGGTGGTTAGAGTACTGTAGCATAGTGGTTAGAGTACTGTAGCATGGTGGTTAGAGTACTATATCATGGTGGTTAGACACTGTAGCATGGTGGATAGTGTACTTTAGCATGGTGGTTCGAGTACTATAGCATGGTGGTTAGACACTGTAGCATGGTGGTTAGAGTACTGTAGCATGGTGGTTAGAGTACTGTAGCATGGTGGTTAGAGTACTGTATCATCATGGTTAGACACTGTAGCATGGTGGTTAGACACTGTAACATGTTGTTTAGAGTACTGTAGCATAGTGGTTAGACACTGTAGCATGGTGTTTAGAGTAATGTAGCATGGTGGTTAGACACTGTGGCATGGTGGTTAGAGTACTGTAGCATAGTGCTTAGACACTGTAGCACGTGGTTAGACAACTGTAGCATGGTGTTTAGAGTACTGTCAGCATGGTGGTTAGACACTGTAGCATGGTGGTTAGAGCTACTATAGGCATGGTGGTTAGAGCACTGTAGCATGGTGGTTAGATTACTGTAGCATGTGGTTAGAGACTGAGCATGGTGGTTGAGTACTATAGCCTTGTGGTTAGACACTGTAGCATGGTGGTTAGAGTACTGTAGCAAGTGGTTAGAGTACTGTAGCATGGTGGTTAGAGTACTATTGCATGGTGGTTAGAGTACTGTAGCATAGTGGTTAGACACTGTAGCATGGTGGTTAGAGTACTATAGCATGGTCGTTAGACACTGTAGCATGGTGGTTAGAGTACTGTAGCATGGTGGTTAGAGTACTGTAGCATGGTGGTTAGAGTACTGTAGCATGGTGGTTAGAGTACTATAGCATGGTGGTTAGAATACTATATCATGGTGGTTAGAGTACTGTAGCATGGTGGTTAGAGTACTGTAGCATGGTGGTTAGAGTACTGTAGCATGGTGGTTAGAGTACTGTGGCATGGTGGTTAGAGTACTGTAGCAGGTGGTTAGTTACTGTAGCATGGTGGTTAGAGTACTGTAGGTGGTTAGAGTTGTAGCATGGTGGTTAGATACTGTAGTACTGTAGCATTGTGGTTAGAGTACTGTAGCATGGTGGTTAGAGTACTGTAGCATGGTGGTTAGACACTGTAGCATAGTGGTTAGAGTACTGTAGCATGGTGGTTAGAGTACTGTAGCATGGTGGTTAGAGTACTGTAGCATGGTGGTTAGAGTACTGTAGCATGGTGGTTAGAGTACTGTAGCATGGTGGTTAGAGTACTGTAGCATAGTGGTTAGACACTGTAGCATGGTGGTTAGAGTACTGTAGCATAGTGGTTAGACACTGTAGCATGGTGGTTAGAGTACTGTAGCATGGTGGTTAGAGTACTGTAGCATAGTGGTTAGACACTGTAGCATGGAGGTTAGAGTACTATAGCATGGTGGTTAGACACTGTAGCATAGTGGTTAGAGTACTGTAGCATGGTGGTTAGAGTACTGTAGCATAGTGGTTAGAGTACTGTAGCATGGTGGTTAGAGTACTGTAGCATAGTGGTTAGAGTACTGTGGCATGGTGGTTAGAGTACTGTAGCATAGTGGTTAGAGTACTGTAGCATAGTGGTTAGAGTACTGTAGCATGGTTAGAGTACTGTAGCATAGTGGTTAGACACTGTAGCATGGTGGTTAGAGTTCTATAGCACGGTGGTTTGAGTACTGTAGCATAGTGCTTAGACACTGTAGCATAGTGGTTAGAGTACTGTAGCATAGTGGTTAGAGTACTATAACATGGTGGTTAGAGCACTTTAGCATAGTTGTTAGAGTACTGTAGCATGTGGTTAGAGTACTGTAGCATAGTGGTTAGACACTGTAGCATGTGGTTAGAATACCTATAGCCATGGTTGGTTAGAGTACTGTAGCATTGTGGTTAGACACCGTAGCATGGTGGTCAGAGTTCTGTATATTGGTGGTTAGGTACTGTAGCATGGTGGTTAGAGTACCTAGAGCATGGTGGTTAGAGTACTGTAGCATGAGTGGTTTAGAGTACCTGTAGCATAGTGGTAGAGTACTGTAGCATGGTGGTTAGAGTACTGATGCATGGTGGTTAGAGTAACTGTAGCAAAGTGGTTAGAGAACTGTAGCATGGTGGTTAGAGTGACTGAAGCATCGGTGGTTAGACACTGTAGCATGGTGTTAGAGTACTGTAGCATAGTGGTTAGAGTACTGTAGCATGGTGGTTAGAGTACTATAGCATGGTGGTTAGAGTACTATATCATGGTGGTTAGAGTACTGTAGCATAGTGGTTAGACACTGTAGCATGGTGGTTAGAGTACTGTAGCATGGTTGTTAGACACTGTGGCATGGTGGTTAGAGTACTGTAGCATAGTGGTTAGACACTGTAGCATAGTGGTTAGACACTTTAGCATGGTGGTTGGAGTACAATAGCATGGTGGTTTGAGTACTGTAGCATAGTGGTTAGAGTACTGTAGCATAGTGTTTAGACACTGTAGCATAGTGGTTAGAGTACTGTAGCATGGTGGTTAGAGTACTGTAGCATGGTGGTTAGAGTACTGTAGCATGGTGGTTAGACACTGTAGCATGGTGGTTAGAGTACTGTAGCATGGTGGTTAGAGTACTGTAGCATGGTGGTTAGAGTACTGTAGCATGGTGGTTAGAGACTGTAGCATGGTGGTTAGAGTACTGTAGCATGGTGGTTAGAGTACTGTAGCATGGTGGTTAGAGTACTGTAGCATAGTGGTTAGAGTACTGTAGCATGGTGGTTAGAGTACTGTAGCATGGTGGTTAGACACTGTAGCATAGTGGTTAGAGTACTGTAGCATTGTGGTTAGAGTACTGTAGCATAGTGGTTAGACACTGTAGCATGGTGGTTAGAGTACTGTAGCATTGTGGTTAGAGTACTGTAGCATAGTGGTTAGACACTGTAGCATGGTGGTTAGACACTGTAGCATGGTGGTTAGAGTACTGTAGCATGGTGGTTAGAGTACTGTAGCATGGTGGTTAGAGTACTATAGCATGGTGGTTAGAGTACTGTAGCATAGTGGTTAGAGTACTGTAGCATGGTGGTTAGAGTACTATAGCATGGTGGTTAGAGTACTGTAGCATAGTGGTTAGACACTGTAGCATAGTGGTTAGAGTACTGTAGCATAGTGGTTAGACACTGTAGCATGGTGGTTAGAGTACTGTAGCATGGTGGTTAGAGTACTGTAGCATGGTGGTTAGAGTACTGTAGCATGGTGGTTAGAGTACTGTAGCATGGTGGTTAGAGTACTATAGCATGGTGGTTAGAGTACTGTAGCATAGTGGTTAGAGTACTGTAGCATGGTGGTTAGAGTACTATAGCATGGTGGTTAGAGTACTGTAGCATTGTGGTTAGACACTGTAGCATAGTGGTTAGAGTACTGTAGCATAGTGGTTAGACACTGTAGCATGGTGGTTAGAGTACTGTAGCATAGTGGTTAGAGTACTGTAGCATGGTGGTTAGAGTACTGTAGCATAGTGGTTAGACACTGTAGCATGGTGGTTAGAGTACTGTAGCATGGTGGTTAGAGTACTGTAGCATAGTGGTTAGACACTGTAGCATGGTGGTTAGAGTACTGTAGCATAGTGGTTAGACACTGTAGCATGGTGGTTAGAGTACTGTAGCATAGTGGTTAGACACTGTAGCATGGTGGTTAGAGTACTGTAGCATGGTGGTTAGACACTGTAGCATGGTGGTTAGACACTGTAGCATAGTGGTTAGAGTACTGTAGCATGGTGGTTAGAATACTGTAGCATAGTGGTTAAAGTATTGTCGCATGGTGGTTAGAGTACTGTAGCATGGTGGTTAGAGTACTGTAGCATGGTGGTTAGACACTGTAGCATAGTGGTTAGAGTACTGTAGCATGGTGGTTAGAGTACTGTAGCATGGTGGTTAGAGTACTGTAGCATGGTGGTTAGAGTACTGTAGCATGGTGGTTAGAGTACTGTAGCATGGTGGTTAGACACTGTAGCATGGTGGTTAGAGTACTGTAGCATGGTGGTTAGAGTACTGTAGCATGGTGGTTAGAGTACTGTAGCATGGTGGTTAGAGTACTGTAGCATGGTGGTTAGACACTGTAGCATGGTGGTTAGAGTACTGTAGCATAGTGGTTAGAGTACTGTAGCATGGTGGTTAGAGTACTGTAGCATGGTGGTTAGAGTACTGTAGCATGGTGGTTAGAGTACTGTAGCATGGTGGTTAGACACTGTAGCATGGTAGTTAGAGTACTGTAGCATAGTGTTTAGACACTGTAGCATTGTGGTTAGAGTACTATAGCATGGTTGTTAGAGTATTGTAGCATAGTTTGTTAGAGTCACTGTAGCATGCTGGTTCGAGACTGTAGCATGGTGGTTAGAGTACTGTAGCATAGTGGTTAGAGTACTGACGCATGGTGGTTAGGACTCTGTAGCAATAGTGGTTATGGTACTGTAGCATGTGGTTAGAGTACTGTAGCATGGTAGTTAGAGTACTGTAGCATAGTGGTTAGACACTGTAGCATGGTGGTTAGAGTACTGTAGCATAGTGGTTAGAGTACTGAAGCATGGTGGTTAGAGTACTATAGCATGGTGGTTAGATTACTGTAGCATAGTGGTTAGAGTACTGTGGCATGGTGGTTAGAGTACTGTAGCATAGTGTTTAGACACTGTAGCATGGTGGTTAGAGTACTGTAGCATAGTGGTTAGAGTACTGTAGCATAGTGGTTAGAGTACTGTAGCATGGTGGTTAGAGTGCCATAGCATGGGGTTAGACACTGTAGCATGGTGATTAGAGTACTGTAGCATAGTGGTTAGAGTACTGTAGCATGGTGGTTAGAGTACTGTAGCATAGTGGTTAGAGTACTGTAGCATAGTGGTTAGACACTGTAGCATGGTGGTTAGAGTACTGTAGCATAGTGGTTAGACACTGTAGCATGGTGGTTAGAGTACTATAGCATGGTGGTTAGACACTGTAGCATGGTGGTTAGAGTACTGTAGCATAGTGGTTAGACACTGTAGCATGGTGGTTAGAGTACTGTAGCATGGTGGTTAGAGTACTGTAGCATAGTGGTTAGAGTACTGTAGCATGGTGGTTAGAGTACTGTAGCATGGTGGTTAGAGTACTGTAGCATAGTGGTTAGAGTACTGTAGCATGGTGGTTAGAGTACTGTAGCATGGTGGTTAGACACTGCAGCATAGTGGTTGGAGTACTGTAGCATGGTGGTCAGGTATGGTAGCATGGTGGTTAGACTACTGTAGCATGGTGGTTAGAGTACTGTAGCATAGTGGTTAGAGTACTGCAGCATGGTGGTTAGACACTGTAGCATGGTGGTTAGAGTAATGTAGCATGGTGGTTAGACACTGTAGCATGGTGGTTAGAGTACTGTAGCATAGTGGTTAGACACTGTAGCACAGTGGTTAGAGTACTGTAGCATAGTGGTTAGAGTACTATAACATGGTGGTTAGAGTACTGTAGCATAGTGGTTAGAGTACTGTAGCATGGTTGTTAGAGTACTGTAGCATGGTGGTTAGAGTACTGTAGCATAGTGGTTAGACACTGTAGCATGGTGGTTAGAGTACTGTAGCATGGTGGTTAGACACTGTAGCATAGTGGTTAGAGTACTGTAGCATGGTGGTTAGAGTACTGTAGCATGGTGGTTAGACACTGTAGCATAGTGGTTAGAGTACTGTAGCATGGTGGTTAGATTACTGTAGCATAGTGGTTAGACATTGTAGCAAAGTGGTTAGAGTATTGTAGCATGGTGGTTAGAGAACTGTTGCATGGTGGCCAGAGTACTGTAGCATGGTGGTTAGACACTGTAGCATAGTGGTTAGAGTACTGTAGCATGGTGGTTAGACACTGTAACATGGTGGTTAGAGTACTGTAGCATAGTGGTAAGACACTGTAGCATGGTGTTTAGAGTAATGTTGCATGGTGGTTACACAGTGTGGCATGGTGGTTTGAGTACTGTAGCATAGTGTTTAGACACTGTAGCATAGTGGTTAGAGTACTGTAGCATGGTGGTTAGACTTTGCAGCATGGTGGTTAGTGTACTGTAGCATGGTTTTTAGAGTACTGTAGCATGGTGTTTAGAGTACTATAGCATGGTGGTTAGACACTGTAGCATGGTGGTTAGAGTACTGTAGCATGGTGGTTAGACACTGTAGCATGGTGGTTAGAGTACTGTATCATAGTGGTTAGACAGTGTAGCATGGTGGTTAGAGTACTGTAGCATAGTGGTTAGAGTACTATAGCATGGTGGTTAGAGTACTGTAGCATAGTGGTTAGAGTACTGTAGCATAGTGGTTAGAGTACTGTAGCATGGTGGTTAGAGTACTGTAGCATAGTGGTTAGGCACTGTAGCATGCTGGTTAGAGTACTGTAGCATAGTGGTTAGACACTGTAGCATAGTGGTTAGAGTACTATAGCATGGTGGTTAGACACTGTAGCATTGTGGTTAGAGTACTGTAGCATGGTGGTTAGAGTACTGTAGCATAGTGGTTAGAGTACTGCAGCATGGTGGTTAGAGTACTGTAGCATGGTGGTTAGAGTACTGTAGCATAGTGGTTAGAGTACTGCAGCATGGTGGTTAGAGTACTGTAGCATAGTGGTTAGACACTGTAGCATGGTGGTTAGAGTACTATAGCATATTGGTTAGAGTACTGTAGCATAGTGGTTAGACACTGTAGCATGGTAGTTAGAGTACTGTAGCATAGTGGTTAGACACTGTAGCATGGTGGTTAGAGTACCATAGCATGGTGGTTAGACACTGTAGCATGATGGTTAGAGTACTGTAGCATGGTGGTTAGAGTACTGTAGCATGGTGGTTAGAGTACTATAGCATGGTGGTTAGATTACTGTAGCATAGTGGTTAGAGAACTGTAGCATGGTGGTTAGAGTACTATAGCATCGCGGATAGACACTGTAGCATTGTTGTTAGACACTGTAGCATAGTGGTTAGAGTACTGTAGCATAGTGGTTAGAGTACTGTAGCATGGTGGTTAGAGTACTGTAGCATAGTGGTTAGAGTACTGTGGCATGGTGGTTAGAGTACTGTAGCATAGTGGTTAGACACTGTAGCATGGTGGTTAGAGTACTATAGCATGGTGGTTTGAGTACTGTAGCATAGTGGTTAGACACTGTAGCATAGTGGTTAGAGTACTGTAGCATAGTGGTTAGACACTGTAGCATGGTAGTTAGAGTACTGTAGCATAGTGGTTAGACACTGTAGCATGGTGGTTAGAGTACTGTAGCATGGTGGTTTGACCTGTAGCCTGGTACTGTAGCTGTTGGTTTAGCACTGTAGCATGGTGGTTAGAGTACTGTAGCATGGTGGTTAGACACTGTAGCATAGTGGTTAGAGTACTGTAGCATGGTGGTTAGAGTACTGTAGCATGGTGGTTAGAGTACTGTAGCATGGTGGTTAGAGTACTGTAGCATGGTGGTTAGAGTACTGTAGCATGGTGGTTAGAGTACTGTAGCATGGTGGTTAGACACTGTAGCATGGTGGTTAGAGTACTGTAGCATGGTGGTTAGAGTACTGTAGCATGGTGGTTAGAGTACTGTAGCATGGTGGTTAGACACTGTAGCATAGTGGTTAGAGTACTGTAGCATGGTGGTTAGAGTACTGTAGCATGGTGGTTAGACACTGTAGCATGGTGGTTAGACACTGTAGCATGGTGGTTAGAGTACTGTAGCATGGTGGTTAGAGTACTGTAGCATAGTGGTTAGACACTGTAGCATGGTGGTTAGAGTACTGTAGCATGGTGGTTGGACACTGTAGCATGGTGGTTACACACCGTAGCATAGGTGGTTAGAGTACTGTAGCATGGTGGTTAGAGTACTGTAGCATAGTGGTTAGGACACTATAGCATGGTGGTTAGAGTACTGTAGCATGGTGGTTAGACACTGTAATAAGGTGTTTTGAGTACTGTAGCATGGTGGTTGGACACTGTAGCATGGTGGTTAGACACTGTAGCATGGTGGTTAGAGTACTGTAGCATGGTGGTTAGAGTACTGTAGCATAGTGGTTAGACACTGTAGCATGGTGGTTAGAGTACTGTAGCATAGTGGTTAGAGTACTGTAGCATGGTGGTTAGACACTGTAGCATAGTGGTTAGAGTACTGTAGCATAGTGGTTAGACACTGTAGCATGGTGGTTAGAGTACTGTAGCATGGTGGTTAGACACTGTAGCATGGTGGTTAGAGTACTGTAGCATGGTGGTTAGAGTACTGTAGCATGGTGGTTAGAGTACTGTATCATCGTGGTTAGAGTACTGTAGCATGGTGGTTAGAGTACTGTAGCATGGTGGTTAGAGTACTGTAGCATGGTGGTTAGAGTACTGTAGGTGGTTAGAGTACTGTAGCATAGTGGTTAGAGTACTGTAGCATGGTGGTTAGAGTACTATTGCATGGTGGTTAGAGTACTGTAACATAGTGGTTAGAGTACTGTAGCATGGTGGTTAGAGTACTATATCATGTGGTTAGACACTGTAGCATGGTGGTTAGAGGTAGCATGGTGGTTAGACTCTGTAGCATGGTGGTTAGAGTACTGTAGCATGGTGGTTAGAGTACTGTAGCATGGTGGTCAGGTACTGTAGCATGGTGGTTAGAGTACTGCAGCATGGTGGTTAGAGTACTGTAGCATGGTGGCCAGGTACTGTAGCATGGTGGTTAGAGTACTGTAGCATGGTGGTTAGAGTACTGTAGCATGGTGGTTAGACACTGTAGCATGGTGGTTAGATACTGTAGCATGGTGGTTAGAGTACTGTAGCATGGTGGTTAGAGTACTGTAGCATGGTGGTTAGAGTACTATATCATGGTGGTTAGAGTACTGTAGCATAGTGGTTAGACACTGTAGCATGGTGGTTAGAGTACTATAGCATGGTGGTTAGAGTACTGTAGCATAGTGGTTAGACACTGTAGCATAGTGGTTAGAGTACTGTAGCATGGTGGTTAGACACTGTAGCATGGTGGTTAGAGTACTGTAGCATGGTGGTTAGACACTGTAGCATGTGGTTAGAGTACTGTAGCATGGTGGTTAGAGTACTGTAGCATGGTGGTTAGAGTACAATAGCATGGTGGTTAGAGTACTGTAGCATAGTGGTTAGAGTACTGTAGCATGGTGGTTAGAGTACTGTAGCATAGTGGTTAGACACTGTAGCATGTGGTTAGAGTACTGTAGCATGGTGGTTAGAGTACTGTAGCATAGTGGTTAGAGTACTGTAGCATGGTGGTTAGAGTACTGTAGCATGGTGGTTAGAGTACTGTAGCATAGTGGTTAGAGTACTGTAGCATGGTGGTTAGACACTGTAGCATAGTGGTTAGAGTACTGTAGCATAGTGGTTAGAGTACTGTAGCATGGTGGTTAGAGTACTGTAGCATAGTGGTTAGACACTGTAGCATGGTGGTTAGAGTACTGTAGCATGGTGGTTAGAGTACTGTAGCATGGTGGTTAGAGTACTGTAGCATAGTGGTTAGAGTACTGTAGCATGGTGGTTAGAGTACTGTAGCATGGTGGTTAGAGTACTGTAGCATAGTGGTTAGAGTACTGTAGCATGGTGGTTAGAGTACTGTAGCATGGTGGTTAGACTACTGTAGCATAGTGGTTAGAGTACTGTAGCATAGTGGTTAGAGTACTGTAGCATGGTGGTTAGACACTGTAGCATGGTGGTTAGAGTACTGTAGCATGGTGGTTAGAGTACTGTAGCATGGTGGTTAGAGTACTGTAGCATGGTGGTTAGACACTGTAGCATAGTGGTTAGAGTACTGTAGCATAGTGGTTAGAGACTGTAGCATGGTGGTTAGAGTACTGTAGCATGGTGGTTAGAGTACTGTAGCATGGTGGTTAGAGTACTGTAGCATGGTGGTTAGAGACACTGTAGCATGGTGGTTAGAGTACTGTAGCTTGGTGTTTAGAGTACTGTAGCATAGTGTTTAGACACTGTAGCATAGTGGTTAGAGTACTGTAGCATGGTGGTTAGAGTACTGTAGCATGGTGGTTAGACACTGTAGCATGGTGGTTAGAGTACTGTAGCATAGTGGTTAGAGTACTGTAGCATAGTGGTTAGAGTACTGTAGCATGGTGGTTAGAGTACTGTAGCATAGTGGTTAGACACTGTAGCATGGTGGTTAGAGTACTGTAGCATGGTGGTTAGAGTACTGTAGCATAGTGGTTAGACACTGTAGCATGGTGGTTAGAGTACTATAGCATGGTCGTTAGACACTGTAGCATGGTGGTTAGAGTACTGTAGCATGGTGGTTAGAGTACTGTAGCATAGTGGTTAGACACTGTAGCATGGTGGTTAGAGTACTATAGCATAGTGGTTAGAGTACTGTAGCATAGTGGTTAGACACTGTAGCATGGTGGTTAGAGTACTGTAGCATAGTGGTTAGACACTGTAGCATGGTGGTTAGAGTTCCATAGCATGGTGGTTAGATACTGTAGCATGGTGGTTAGAGTACTGTAGCATGGTGGTTAGAGTACTGTAGCATGGTGGTTAGAGTACTATATCATGGTGGTTAGAGTACTGTAGCATAGTGGTTAGACACTGTAGCATGGTGGTTAGAGTACTATAGCATGGCGGATAGACACTGTAGCATTTTTGTTAGACACTGTAGCATAGTGGTTAGAGTACTGTAGCATAGTGGTTAGAGTACTGTAGCATGGTGGTTAGAGTACTGTAGCATAGTGGTTAGACACTGTAGCATGGTGGTTAGAGTACTGTAGCATAGTGGTTAGACACTGTAGCATGGTGGTTAGAGTACTGTAGCATGGTGGTTAGAGTACTGTAGCATGGTGGTTAGAGTACTGTAGCATGGTGGTTAGAGTACTGTAGCATAGTGGTTAGAGTACTGTAGCATGGTGGTTAGAGTACTGTAGCATAGTGGTTAGAGAACTGTAGCATGGTGGTTAGAGTACTGTAGCATGGTGGTTAGAGTACTGTAGCATGGTGGTTAGACACTGTAGCATAGTGGTTAGAGTACTGTAGCATGGTGGTTAGAGTACTGTAGCATGGTGGTTAGAGTACTGTAGCATGGTGGTTAGAGTACTATATCATGGTGGTTAGAGTACTGTAGCATAGTGGTTAGAGTACTGTAGCATGGTGGTTAGAGTACTATATCATGTTGGTTAGAGTACTGTAGCATAGTGGTCAGACACTGTAGCATGGTGGTTAGAGTACTGTAGCATTGTGGTTAGAGTACTGTAGCATGGTGGATAGAGTACTATATCATGGTGGTTAGAGACTGTAGCACAGTGGTTAAAGTACTGTAGCATGGTGGTTAGAGTACTGTAGCATAGTGGTTAAGACACTGTAGCATAGTGGTTAGAGTAACTTAGCATGGTGGTTAGACACTGTAGCATGGTAGTTAGCCTACTGTAGCATAGTGGTTAGACAATGTAGCATGGTGATTAGAGTTCCATCACTTGGTGTTTAGACACTGTAGCATGGTGGTTAGAGTGCTGTAGCATAGAGGTTAGACACTGTAGCATGGTGGTTAGAGTACTATAGCATGGGGTTAGAGTACTGTAGCATGGTGGTTAGAGTACTGTAACATAGTAGGTTTAGAGTACGGTAGCATGGTGGTTAGAGTACTGTAGCATGGTAGGTTAGAGTACTGTAGCATAGTGGATAGAGGTACTGATAGCATGGTGGTTAGAGTACTATTAGCATGGTGGTTAGAGTACTGTGCATAGGTGGTTAGACACTGTAGCATAGTGGTAAGACACTGTAGCATGGTGTTTAGATTAATGTAGCATGGTGGTTAGACACTGTAGCATGGTGGTTTGAGTACTGTAGCATAGTGGTTAGACACTGTAGCATGGTGGTTAGAGTACTGTAGCATGGTGGTTAGACACTGTAGCATGGTGGTTAGACACTGTAGCATGGTGGTTAGAGTACTGTAGCATAGTGGTTAGACACTGTAGCATAGTTGTTAGAGTACTATAGCATGGTGGTTAGACACTGTAGCTTTGTGGTTAGAGTACTGTAGCATGGTGGTTAGAGTACTGTAGCATGGTGCTTAGAGTACTATAGCATGGTGGTTAGACACTGTAGCATGGTGGTTAGAGTACTGTAGCATAGTGGTTAGAGTACTGTAGCATGGTGGTTAGAGTGCTATAGCATGGTGGTTAGACACTGTAGCATGGTGGTTAGAGTACTGCAGTATGGTGGTTAGAGTACTGTAGCATGGTGCTTAGAGTACTATAGCATGGTGGTTAGACACTGTAGCATGGTGGTTAGTGTACTGTAGCATGTGGTTAGGACACTGTAGCATGGTGGTTAGAGTCACTGTAGCATGGTGGTTAGACACTGTAGCATGGTGGTTAGAGTACTGTAGCATGGTGGTTAGAGTACTGTAGCATGGTGGTTAGAGTACTGTAGCATAGTGGTTAGACACTGTAGCATGGTGGTTAGAGTACTATAGCATGGTGGTTAGAGTACTGTAGCATAGTGGTTAGACACTGTAGCATGGTGGTTAGAGTACTGTAGCATGGTGGTTAGAGTACTATAGCATGGTGGTTAGAATACTATATCATGGTGGTTAGAGTACTTTAGCATAGAGGTTAGACACTGTAGCATTGTGGTTAGAGTACTATAGCATGGTCGTTAGACACTGTAGCATGGTGGTTAGAGTACTGTAGCATGGTGGTTAGAGTACTGTAGCATAGTGGTTAGACACTGTAGCATAGTGGTTAGAGTACTGTAGCATAGTGGTTAGACACTGTAGCATAGTGGTTAGAGTACTGTAGCATGGTGGTTAGAGTACTGTAGCATGGTGGTTAGAGTACTGTAGCATAGTGGTTAGACACTGTAGCATGGTGGTTAAAGTACTGTAGCATGGTGGTTAGACACTGTAGCATTGTGGTTAGAGTACTGTAGCATGGTGGTTAGAGTACTGTATCATGGTGGTTAGACACTGTAGCATAGCGGTTAGAGTACTGTAGCATGGTGGTTAGAGTACTGTAGCATAGTGGTTAGAGTACTGTAGCATAGTGGTTAGAGTACTATAACATGGTGGTTAGAATACTGTAGCATAGTGGTTAGAGTACTGCAGCATGGTGGTTAGAATACTGTAGCATAGTGGTTAGAGTACTGTCGCATGGTGGTTAGAGTACTGTAGCATAGTGGTTAGAGTACTGTAGCATGGTGGTTAGACACTGTAGCATGGTGGTTAGAGTACTGTAGCATGGTGGTTAGACACTGTAGCATGGTGGTTAGACACTGTAGCATGGTGGTTAGAGTACTGTAGCATGGTGGTTAGAGTACTGTAGCATAGTGGTTAGAGTACTGTAGCATAGTGGTTAGAGTACTGTAGCATGGTGGTTAGAGTACTGTAGCATGGTGGTTAGAGTACTGTAGCATAGTGGTTAGAGTACTGTAGCATGGTGGTTAGAGTACTGTAGCATGGTGGTTAGAGTACTGTAGCATGGTGGTTAGAGTACTGTAGCATGGTGGTTAGAGTACTGTAGCATGGTGGTTAGACACTGTAGCATGGTGGTTAGAGTACTGTAGCATGGTGGTTAGACACAGTAGCATGGTGGTTAGAGTACTGTAGCATAGTGGTTAGAGTACTGTAGCATGGTGGTTAGAGTACTATATCATGGTGGTTAGAGTACTGTAGCATAGTGGTTAGACACTGTAGCATGGTGGTTAGAGTACTGTAGCATAGTGGTTAGACACTGTAGCATGGTGGTTAGAGTACTGTAGCATAGTGGTTAGAGTACTGTAGCATGGTGGTTAGAGTACTGTAGCATGGTGGTTAGAGTACTGTAGCATGGTGGTTAGAGTACTATAGCATGGTGGTTAGATTACTGTAGCATAGTGGTTAGAGAACTGTAGCATGGTGGTTAGAGTACTATAGCATGGCGGATAGACACTGTAGCATTGTTGTTAGACACTGTAGCATAGTGGTTAGAGTACTGTAGCATAGTGGTTAGAGTACTGTAGCATGGTGGTTAGAGTACTGTAGCATAGTGGTTAGAGTACTGTGGCATGGTGGTTAGAGTACTGTAGCATAGTGGTTAGACACTGTAGCATGGTGGTTAGAGTACTATAGCATGGTGGTTTGAGTACTGTAGCATAGTGGTTAGACACTGTAGCATAGTGGTTAGAGTACTGTAGCATAGTGGTTAGACACTGTAGCATGGTGGTTAGAGTACTGTAGCATAGTGGTTAGAGTACTGTAGCATGGTGGTTAGACACTGTAGCATGGTGGTTAGAGTACTGTAGCATGGTGGTTAGAGTACTATAGCATGGTGGTTAGACACTGTAGCATATTGGTTAGAGTACTGTAGCATGGTTGTTAGAGTACTGTAGCTATTGTTAGACACTGTCGCATAGTGGTTAGAGTACTATAGCATGGTGGTTAGAGTACTGTAGCATGGTGGTTAGACACTGTAGCATAGTGGTTAGAGTACTATAGCATGGTGGTTCGACACTGTAGCATGGTGGTTAGACACTCTAGCATGGTGGTTAGAGTACTATAGCATCGTGGTTAGACACTGTAGCATGGTGGTTAGACACTGTAGCATAGTGGTTAGATTACTGTAGCATAGTGGTTAGACACTGTAGCATAGTGGTTAGAGTACTGTAGCATAGTGGTTAGACACTGTAGCATGGTGGTTAGAGTACTGTATCATGGTGGTTAGACACTGTAGCATGGTGGTTAGAGTACTGTAGCATGGTGGTTAGAGCACTGTAGCATAGTGGTTAGAGTACTGCAGCATGGTGGTTAGAGTACTGTAGCATAGTGGTTAGACACTGTAGCATGGTGGTTAGAGTACTACAGCATATTGGTTAGAGTACTGTAGCATAGTGGTTAGACACTGTAGCATGGTAGTTAGAGTACTGTAGCATAGTGGTTAGACACTGTAGCATGGTGGTTAGAGTACCATAGCATGGTGGTTAGACACTGTAGCATGATGGTTAGAGTACTGTAGCATGGTGGTTAGAGTACTGTAGCATGGTGGTTAGAGTACTATAGCATGGTGGTTAGATTACTGTAGCATAGTGGTTAGAGAACTGTAGCATGGTGGTTAGAGTACTATAGCATGGCGGATAGACACTGTAGCATTGTTGTTAGACACTGTAGCATAGTGGTTAGAGTACTGTAGCATAGTGGTTAGAGTACTGTAGCATGGTGGTTAGAGTACTGTAGCATAGTGGTTAGAGTACTGTAGCATGGTGGTTAGAGTACTGTAGCATAGTGGTTAGACACTGTAGCATGGTGGTTAGAGTACTGTAGCATAGTGGTTAGAGTACTGTAGCATGGTGGTTAGAGTACTATATCATGGTGGTTAGAGTACTGTAGCATAGTGGTTAGACACTGTAGCATGGTGTTTAGACACTGTAGCATAGTGGTTAGACACTGTAGCATTGTGGTTAGGGTACTGTAGCATGGTGGTTAGTGTACTGTCGCATGGTGGTTAGACACTGTAGCATGTGGTTAGACACTGTAGCATAGTGGTTAGAGTACTGTAGCATGGTGGTTAGAGTACTGTAGCATGGTTAGAGTACTGTAGCATAGTGGTTAGACACTGTAGCATAGTGGTTAGAGTTCTGTAGCATGGTGGTTAGAGTACTGTAGCATGGTGGTTGGAGTACTGTAGCATAGTGGTTAGACACTGTAGCATAGTAGTTAGAGTACTGCAGCATAGTGGTTAAAGTACTGTAGCATGGTGGTTAGACATTGTCGCATAGTGGTTAGAATAGTGTAGCATGGTGGTTAGACACTGTACTATAGTGGTTAGACAGTGTAGCATAGTGGTTAGACACTGTAGCATGGTGGTTAGACATTGTAGTATAGTGGTTAGAGTAGCGTAGCATGGTGGTTAAACACTGTCGCCTGGTGGTTAGAGTACTGTAGCATAGTGGTTAGAGTACTGTAGCATGGTGGTTAGAGTGCTATAGCATACTGGTTAGAGTACTGTAGCATGGTGGTTAGAGTACTGTAGCACAGTGTTTAGAGCACGGTAGCATATTGGTTAGAGTACTGTAGCAAAGTGGTTAGAGTACTATAGCATGGTGGTTATAGTACTGTAGCATAGTTGTTAGAGTACTGTAGCATAGTGGTTAGAGTACTGTGGCATGGTGGTTAGAGTACTGTAGCATAGTTGTTAGGCACTGTAGCATGCTGGTTAGAGTACTGTAGCATAGTGGTTTGACACTGTAGCATAGTGGTTAGAGTACTATAGCATGGTGGTTAGACACTGTAGCATTGTGGTTAGAGTACTGTAGCATGGTGGTTAGAGTACTGTAGCATAGTTGTTAGAGTACTGCAGCATGGTGGTTATAGTACTGTAGCATGGTGGTTAGAGTACTGTAGCATAGTGGTTAGAGTACTGCAGCATGGTGGTTAGAGTACTGTAGCATAGTGTTTAGACACTGTAGCATGGTGGTTAGAGTACTATAGCATATTGGTTAGAGTACTGTAGCATAGTGGTTAGACACTGTAGCATGGTAGTTAGAGTACTGTAGCATAGTGGTTAGACACTGTAGCATGGTGGTTAGAGTACCATAGCATGGTGGTTAGAAATACTGTAGCATAGTGGTTAGAGAACTGTAGCATGGTGGTTAGAGTACTATAGCATGGCGGATAGACACTGTAGCATTGTTGTTAGACACTGTAGCATAGTGGTTAGAGTACTGTAGCATAGTGGTTAGAGTACTGTAGCATGGTGGTTAGAGTACTGTAGCATAGTGGTTAGAGTACTGTAGCATGGTGGTTAGAGTACAATAGCATGGTGGTTAGAATACTGTAGCATAGTGGTTAGAGTACTGTAGCATGGTGGTTAGAGTACTATAGCATGGCGCATAGACACTGTAGCATTTTTGTTAGACACTGCAGCATAGTGGTTAGAAGTACTGTAGCATAGTGCTTAGAGTACTGTAGCATGGTGGTTAGAGTACTGTAGCATAGTGGTTTAGAGTACTGTGGCATGGTGGTTAGAGTACTGTAGCATAGTGGTTAGACACTGTAGCATGGTGGTTAGAGTACTATAGCATGGTGGTTTGAGTACTGTAGCATAGTGGTTAGACACTGTAGCATAGTGGTTAGAGTACTGTAGCATAGTGGTTAGACACTGTAGCATGGTAGTTAGAGTACTGTAGCATAGTGGTTAGACACTGTAGCATGGTGGTTAGAGTTCCATAGCTTGGTGTTTAGACACTGTAGCATGGTGGTTAGAGTACTGTAGCATAGTGGTTAGAGTACTGTAGCATTGTGGTTAGAGTACTGTATAATGGTGGTTAGACACTGTAGCATGGTGGTTAGACACTGTAACATGGTGGTTCGAGTGCTGTAGCTTGGTGGTTAGACACTGTAGCATGGTGTTTTGAGTAATGTAGCATAGTGGTTAGACACTGTGGCATGGTGGTTAGAGTACTGTAGCATAGTGGTTAGAGTACTATAGCATGGTGGTTAGACACTGTAGCATGGTGGTTAGACACTGTAGCATGGTGGTTAGAGTACTGTAGCATGGTGGTTAGACACTGTAGCATGGTGGTTAGTGTACTGTAGCATGGTGGTTAGAGTACTATAGCATGGTGGTTTGACACTGTAGCATAGTGGTTAGAGTACTGTAGCCTGTTAGACACTGTAGCATAGTGGTTACAGTACTATAGCATGGTGGTTAGAGTACTGTAGCATGGTGGTTACACACTGTAGCATAGTGGTTAGAGTACTATAGCATGGTGGTTCGACACTGTAGCATGGTGGTTAGACACTCTAGCATGGTGGTTAGAGTACTATAGCATCGTGGTTAGACACTGTAGCATGGTGGTTAGACACTGTAGCATAGTGGTTAGATTACTGTAGCATGGTGGTTAGACACTGTAGCATATTGGCTTAGACACTGTAGCATAGTGGTTAGAGTACTGTAGCATGGTGGTTAGAGTACTGTATCATGGTGGTTAGACACTGTAGCATGGTGGTTAGAGTACTATAGCATGGTGGTTAGACACTGTAGCATAGTGGTTAGACACTGTAGCATCATTGTTAGAGTACTGTAGCCTAGTGGTTAGACACTGTAGCATGGTGGTTAGAGAACTTTAGCATGTTGGTTAGACACTGTTGCATAGTGGTTTGACACTGTAGCATGGTGGTTAGAGTACTGTAGCATGGTGGTTAGACACTGTAGCATGGTGGTTAGACACTGTAGCATAGTGGTTAGACACTGTAGCATGGTGGTTAGATTACTATAGCATGGTGGTTAGACACTGTAGCATATTGGTTAGACACTGTAGCATAGTGGTTAGAGTACTGTAGCATGGTGGTTAGAGTACTGTATCATGGTGGTTAGACACTGTAGCATCGTGGTTAGACACTGTAGCATCGTTGTTAGAGTACTGTAGCCTAGTGGTTAGACACTGTAGCATGGTGGTTAGAGTACTTTAGCATGTTGGTTAGACACTGTAGCATAGTGGTTTGACACTGTAGCATGGTGGTTAGAGTACTGTAGCTTGGTGGTTAGACACTGTAGCATAGTGGTTAGACACTGTAGCATGGTGGTTAGACACTGTAGCATGGTGGTTAGACACTGTAGCATGGTGGTTAGAGTACTGCAGCATGGTGGTTAGAGTACTGTAGCATGGTGTTTAGAGTACTATAGCATGGTGGTTAGAGTACTGTAGCATAGTTGTTTGAGTACTATGGCATGGTGGTTAGAGTACTGTAGCGTGGTGCTTAGAGTGCTGTAGCATGGTGGTTAGACACTGTAGCATGGTGGTTAGAGTACTGTAGCATGGTGGTTAGAGTACTGTAGCATGGTGGTTAGAGTACTGTAGCATGGTGGTTAGAGTACTGTAGCATGGTGGTTAGAGTACTGTAGCATGGTGGTTAGAGTACTGTAGCATGGTGGTTAGAGTACTGTAGCATGGTGGTTAGAGTACTGTAGCATGGTGGTTAGAGTACTGTAGCATAGTGGTTGGAGTACTGTAGCATGGTGGTTAGAGTACTGTAGCATTGCGGTTAGACACTGTAGCATAGTGGTTAGACACTGTAGCATGGTGGTTAGAGTACTGTAGCATAGTGGTTAGAGTACTGCAGCATGGTGGTTAGAGTACTGTAGCATGGTGGTTAGAGTACTGTAGCATGGTGGTTAGAGTACTGTAGCATGGTGGTTAGAGTACTGCAGCATGGTGGTTAGAGTACTGTAGCATGGTGGTTAGAGTATGTAGCATGGTGTTAGGACTGTAGCATGGTGGTTAGAGTACTGTAGCATGGTGGTTAGAGTACTGTAGCATAGTGGTTAGACACTGTAGCATAGTGGTTAGAGTACTGTAGCCTGGGAGTTAGAGTACTGTAGCATTGTGGTTTAGAGTACCGTACCATGTGTTTGACTACATTTAGCATGGTGGTTAGACCACTGAATGGTGGTCCCTCCTGTAGAGCTGTTAGAGTACTGTAGCATCAACTCTGTTAGAGTACTGGGGAGCAGTGGTTGCTGCCGATACTGCACCCAGCCAAGACCCCCTACCTTTCCCGATGCATGGTTTCCCTTGCATGTCTACCACTAATAGTCTTGGAAGGGAACATTTAGAAAGCTGTTTTATCCATGAAGGCGAACACTGATCAATACAATTCTTTACAAGACATTCAAAATTATTCATTAATATTGACTTTTAGAGATCACAGATGTGAACAGTTCAGATACTGAGGAAGATGTTGTTCATTTACCTTTTCCTTGATGTTTCCATCTCTCGACTAGTAGTGACTGAACAATTGAAACTATGCTGTAATAAAAACTGAAAATGCTGCCAAAACTCAGCAGGTCTGACAGCATCTTTGGAGAGAGAAACAGAGTTAACGTTTCAAGTCCGTGTGACTCTTCTTCAGACCCTCCTTCGGTCATACAGACTCAAAACGTTAACTCTGTCTCTCTCTCTCCACAGATGCTGACAGACCTGCTTTGTTTTTCCAGGATTTTCTGTTTTTATTTCTGTCTTCAGGGGCTGCCCTTTGCAGATTGGGGCTGAACCCTCCAAAAGCACAACCCCTCCTTTCCTTCTGCCCCCCAGCTGCCTTAAAGCCACCACTCCCACCTCCCACTCCCACCTCCCACTCCCACCTCCCACTCCCACCTTCCAAACCTTCCCTGCCCAAGACCCTGGACTTTAATGTTTCCAGGGATCCATTGAGCCTTCTTCATGTTTTTCATTGCAATCTCGGCAGTGCCCACTAATGTACCCTTGGTAGTTCCCCAGGGCCGGATTTCTCCCCCAGTGACTGGCCCTGTTTAGCCCACTTACAGTACTTTATGGCTGTTGGTGGGTGAGCATGGAGTGCACCCAATCCCCACCCGTAATACTCGGCCTGATATCTTTCCCTGTAGCATATTGGTATCATTTGCAAAATTATGCTAGTAAGACCATTTATTTCAATTGGCAATTTGTATCCATTTGCCTTCTTCAACCACCTTCCCCTACCCCCTCCTGTTCTGTGATATTATTCCTGTGTTAAATCCTAGGGTTGGATGGATTTCCAGCTGACTTTAATGACACAGGAGAGAGGCAAAACCCTGAAAAATACTCTTAATGTATCTTTTTCAATGAATGAAGTGGGCTGCTTAGAGGAAATGACACACACCATGGAGTCCGCTTTAATATCACTGATTTCCAAACCAGACAGGGGCCACCTCAAATATTGCAATTACTGACCCATTCATCTCTTCAATTTAGACTTAATATGAAGATCACACATTTACAAATGTGGTAATAAACAAGTTTTGTGCTGTGATAAATACAGGCAAAGTAGTTTGTTCCAGCAGGCTTCCCTTACTCCTACCCTGACAAAAAACAGGATTCTACCTGAAATTGGATACAGAAATGGCTTTCAATCTGCCAAGTGTAAATTATTGTCTAGTGGGAATGGGCTGGTAGCCAGGTTTTCTTTGACCTCAGCTGTTTCTTTGCAGGGGCTGAGCTGCTGCTGGATGAACAGTAATCTGAAGGATGGTCAGCAGGAGCAGAAGCAACTGCCTCTCTGAAATGAAGTCCACTATCACTGGGACCATCCACAAATGCCTGCAACATGTATTGGTGACATGTTAGGAATGAGTTCTTATCCTCTGACTGTAGTAAATCAGAATTGTAGTATGTTTAGAGTAGAAAAGGAGACCATTCGGCCCATCGTGTCCATGATGACTCGCTGCAAGTGCAACTCACCTAGTCCCACTTCCCACTCTTTCCCTGTAACGCTGCAATTCTCTCTCTTCACATAATTACCCAATTTTCTTTTGAAAGCCTTCCTGATTTTGTGAGTGCCTGCTTTCCTAAAGCAGATAATGTTCCTAGAGAAGGAACAGAGACAAGTGTCTGTCAGCTCTACAGACAAGAGCAGACACTCTGATGTGGAACGAAATGGTAGCAGAGCGTGTGAAGTTATAATAATCTTTGAAAATGACAAGATATTTCTGTCCAAACCTTCACTGACTATTGAAATGGAGGCAAATAGGATCCACATAGGGTCTTGGCACGATTTGACATATTGAGAGTGAGTGGAACTACATATTTAACAGGCATGAGGCAACAAGTTGTATAAGCATGGTATCATTCCCTTGGACCCAGGTAACATTTTCCCTATACAATGAATGTGCAAATATTACAGAAGAGCTTTTAAAGTATACATCTTTAAACCTTGGAGGGAGAGCTAGACAAGTTGCTGACTGAGATTGAGATGCATCACATAGGGGATAAGTATCTTCATTGGTACCATTCAAACCTGGACTAGGTTTGATTATCCTTGGGGTTGTAGAGGAATTTTGCAGGCTTCTGTAACCCAGTTCATTTGGAGTAGGTGTTGCATATATTATGTAGTGTCCTTGGCTTCTACAGTACTGCAACACTGGTGTGTCATGACATTCTTTTTTCACACAATTCCTTTTGACTGTTGTGAGCTGTAAATTATGTTTTAAAAATAGAGACCTTTTAATACCAGAATAAATTTAATGCAGAAAAATGCTTTTATTAAAAAATTCAAAACTTATAGTGCTGTATATACATCTACTGCACTATCTGTACGTCTAGACAATTTGATCTCAATTAACAGCATACAAACCAAGTTGTTATGTAACTCTGTTCTTCCATGGAGCAACATATAAATATACCAAGCACATCTTCCATTTATTGCATTTTTCCCTTTATGCCAATGCTTTTGAATTTTGTTTTGAGAGTATGAATGCATCATTTTTTTTCTCTCTCTCTCTAGTTTGCATGGCAGGTAGTCAATGTGGGGAAATGTGAGGTCCCCTTCAAAACTGAAAAATACCAGTTACAATATTTTCTTAATGGTGAGAGACTGGGACCTGTTGAGACAGAAAAGGATTTAGGTGCCCATGTACTCAAATCACTAAAAAGCTAGTGTACAGCTAATGAAATGATCAAAAAGTCTAACAAAACCTTGGATTTTTTGTCAAGTTCTGATGAACGGTCATTGATCTGAAATGTTCACTCTCCCCACAGATGCTGCCATAACCTGCTGAATATTTCCAGCATTGTCTGTTTTTGTTTCAGATTTCCAGCATCTGCAGTATTTTGCCTTTGCAGTAATGTCTCCTGGCTGCTGGGAGTGACTTATTGATGAGTCAGCATCTAGAAGATTGTGCATTAAGCCAATGCTTTTCACATTGTTACGGACAGGAATGAGAAGGAACTAAACCCTCAGTTCCCTTCCCTACTGTCTGTAATTATTGCATTATTTGAAAATGAAGAGGTGTGGTTTCCTTACTCCTGAATTTGAATAGTCAGCAGCAAGCTTTTGTGGGTTTAAATAACGAGGATTATTTATTCATACATTCACCCCGAAAGTCTAATGCTACATCACTCACTCACACCAACACACACTAGAGAAAAATACACTTACAGATGTTAGTGCATTTTTACCAATTACAAACAAAGGAACAGTTCATAGTTCACATGTTTGGCTCAACTTAGGAAAGAAGCATTGAAGAAGGTGTTTTCACCCCTGAAGGGCTAGTCAAGGTAGATTTAGAAAGCCAGAGTCGTATCTCAGAGTTGTTGGAGGATTTCCTTGAAGGGATGGATTTTTCAGCAGGTCTGGAAATTGGTTACTTGTGGCTTTCTTACCAGGAGGTCACATTCCTGTACTGGTAGACTTGGAAAGGAACAGACTGGGGAGGCTTTTAAGATGTGGCAGCCTCCAGGATTTAAAGGCATTGATGTTTCTGCATTTTTCTGCTGCTGCTGTGTTTGCAGCTGGTGTTCTGTGTAGACCAGTTTCTCCCTGGTTCCTGGAATAATGAATCACTATCTGTCACTAATATCACTATTTCCCATCCAGAATGGTTTGGAAGTCTGAAGCTATTGCTACACAATGGAGAACTAATGGGGGCTTATTCACACTTACTTGTGGTTTCTCCACAATTCCCTTTGTTGAGTTTCGACTTTGGGGGCCGGGAGTCTGGAAGTCCGTAGATGAGTCCACAAACAATAGAGTGTGTGAGTTCCACAGATGGTTTTTCTTTTGATCTGTCCATTCACAGGGGACCCTGTCCATGGGTCACTCAAAGAGGAGCTTTCTGGAAACTTGAGGTAGTCTGTGTGGAAATTGCAAAAGTAACCTGTCCCTTTGGCAGCCATCGTAGCCACCTTTTGATGCCCATTTTTTAAAAGAAAAAGGCAGTTCCAAAAAGTTCTATCCAAACAGAGTGTTTAAAGTTATGAATAGGACATGCCTTCACTGGGCAAGACTACATCCTCAGAACAGCATCAGATGTTTTATAGTCACTGAATTACTTCGGAATTGTCACCACTGTAGCTCTGTCCCTCCCCAATTTCTTCATCCTGGTGTGGTATGAGGTATCTCAGCCTGTCTCTCACTAATGTTGAACTGTACTGTGTTGCTGTAGACTTCTATAATTTTACAAACATTCAAAAGTAACAGCAAGTAAAGATGATCTTTGGACTGTTAAGCTTGTCCCACACCATGATGGCTGGAGATTATGACTAAACATTTCCTTCATCCCTCCCCCTTCACTCCCCTACCTCTGCAGCAACCATCCCCCTGGTCGCCATCCATGAGAGGCAAAATAAAACAGAGAAATAGATCAGTAAATGAAATAAAAATCCTCAGTAAAATTCCTCTACAACCCCAAGGGTAATCAAACCTAGTCCAGGTTTGAATGTTACCAATGAAGATACTTATCTCCTATGTGATGCATCCCTAACTCAGTCAGCAACTTGTCCAGCTCTCCCTCCAAGGTTTATAGATGTATACTTTAAAAGCTCTTCTGTAATATTTGCACATTCATTGTATAGGGAAAATGTTACCTGGGTCCAAGGGAATGATACCATGCTTATACAACTTGTTGCCTCATGCCTGTTAAATATGTAGTTCCACTCACTCTCAATATGTCAAATCATGCCAAGACCCTATGTGGATCCTATTTGCCTCCATTTCAATAGTCAGTGAAGGTTTGGACAGAAATATCTTGTCATTTTCAAAGATTATTATAACTTCACACGCTCTGCTACCATTTCGTTCCACATCAGAGTGTCTGCTCTTGTCTGTAGAGCTGACAGACACTTGTCTCTGTTCCTTCTCTAGGAACATTATCTGCTTTAGGAAAGCAAGCACTCACAAAATCAGGAAGGCTTTCAAAAGAAAATTGGATAATTATGTGAAGAGAGAGAATTGCAGCGTTACAGGGAAAGAGTGGGAAGTGGGACTAGGTGAGTTGCACTTGCAGCGAGTCACCATGGACACGATGGGCCGAATGGTCTCCTTTTCTACTCTGAACATACTGCAATTCTGATTCATTACAGTCAGAGGATAAGGATTCATTCCTAACATGTCACCAATACATGTTGCAGGCATTTGTGGATGGTCCCAGTGATAGTGGACTTCATTTCAGAGAGGCAGTTGCTTCTGCTCCTGCTGACCATCCTTCAGATTACTGTTCATCCAGCAGCAGCTCAGCCCCTGCAAAGAAACAGCTGAGGTCAAAGAAAACCTGGCTACCAGCCCATTCCCACTAGACAATAATTTACACTTGGCAGATTGAAAGCCATTTCTGTATCCAATTTCAGGTAGAATCCTGTTTTTTGTCAGGGTAGGAGTAAGGGAAGCCTGCTGGAACAAACTACTTTGCCTGTATTTATCACAGCACAAAACTTGTTTATTACCACATTTGTAAATGTGTGATCTTCATATTAAGTCTAAATTGAAGAGATGAATGGGTCAGTAATTGGAATATTTGAGGTGGCCCCTGTCTGGTTTGGAAATCAGTGATATTAAAGCAGACTCCATGGTGTGTGTCATTTCCTCTAAGCAGCCCACTTCATTCATTGAAAAAGATACATTAAGAGTATTTTTCAGGGTTGTTGCGTCTCTCCTGTATCATTAAAGTCAGCTGGAAATCCATCCAACCCCAGGATTGATCACAGGAATAATATCACAGAAAACAGCAAGGTCTGTTTGCATTCTTCCTCATGGTTTCCCTTGCATGTCTACCACTAATAGTCTTGGAAGGGAACATTTAGAAAGCTGTTTTATCCATGAGGGCGAACACTGATCAATACAATACTTTACGAGACATTCAAAATTATTCATTAATATTGACTTTTAGAGATCACAGATGTGCAATGTAAGTTGCTGCCTTCTGTACGTTCACCTGATTGTTTCACGTGAACAGTTCAGATACTGAGGAAGATGTTGTTCATTTACCTTTTCCTTGATGTTTCCATCTCTCGACTAGTAGTGACTGAACAATTGAAACTATGCTGTAATAAAAACTGAAAATGCTGCCAAAACTCAGCAGGTCTGACAGCATCTGTGGAGAGAGAAACAGAGTTAACGTTTCAAGAGCATATGACTCTTCTTCAGACCCTCCTTCGGTCATACGGACTCAAAACGTTAACTCTATCTCTCTCTCTCCACAGAAGCTGACAGACCTGCTTTGTTTTTCCAGGATTTTCTGTTTTTATTTCTGTCTTCAGGGGCTGCCCTTTGCAGATTGGGGCTGAACCCTCCAAAAGCACAACCCCTCCTTTCCTTCTGCCCCCCTGCTGCCTTAAAGCCACCACTCCCACCTCCCACTCCCACCTCCCACTCCCACCTTCATAACCTGCCCAAAGCTTCCCTGCCCAAGACCCTGGACTTTAATGTTTCCAGGGATCCATTGAGCCTTCTTCATGTTTTTCATTGCAATCTCGGCAGTGCCCACTAATGTACTCTTCGTAGTTCCCCAGGGCGGGATTTCTCCCCCAGTGAAGGGCGGAACTCCCACACTGGCCCTGTTCAGCCCACCTCCAGTACTTTATGGCTGTTGGTGGGCGAGCATGGAGCCCCCCAATCCCCACCCATAATACTTGGCCTGATATCTTTCCCTGTAGCATATTGGTATCATTTGCAAAATTATGCTAGTAAGACCATTTATTTTAATTGGCAATTTGTATCCATTTGCCTTCTTCAGCCACCACTCCCCTACCCCCTCTTGTTCTGCTGCGCAACCAAACAAACACCTTTGAAATATTGGAACAGGAGGAGGCCGTTCAGCCCCTCGACCCTGTTTCACCATTCAATCAGATCATGGCTGATATGAAACCTCAACTCCATAGTAGTAAGAGTAAGAAGTAGGAAAAGTAAGGACGACTTGATTGAAATATATAAGACCCCGAGGAGTCTAGACGGAGTGGATGTGGAGAGGATGTTTCCTCTTGTGGGAGAATCTAGAACTAGGGGGTCGCTGTTTAAAAATAAGGGGTCGCCCATTTAAGGCAGAGATGAGGAGAATTTTTTTCTCTCAGAGGGTCATGAGTCTATGGAACTCTCTTCCTCAAAAGGCGGTGGAAGCAGAGTATTTTAATATTTTTAAGGCAGATCTAGAGAGATTCTTGATAAGCAAGGGGGTGAAAGGTTAATGGGATAGGCAGGAATGACCTTCTTGAATGGTGGAGCAGGCTCGAGCAGCTGAATGGCCAACTCCTGCTCCTGATTTGTATGTTTGTATTTACTCTCTCCTGCTCCATATTCCTCAAGATTTTTACCAAATGAAAATCTATTGACCTCAGGCTCAAAATCTCCAATTATCACCTAGTGTCCATTCTAACAGGGTGGATGAGTAAAGACAAAGCTCAGGCTGCCTGAAATTCTGCTTGAGATGTAACAAGTGGGAATTCGTCCCTTCCAAACCTTTGCCCCCATTACTACAGCCATTCCACTCCAAGAAGCAACCCAACATGTGAAATCCTCAGAAATGTTTCAGTGATGCGCCAAGGTGCCAAATAAACGTATTCCTAACATCTGAAAGCGAGACTCCAACTGGTATTCCCAGGAGCGAGCCCAAGATGCTCTTGCCCTAGACTGAATTATTCTGTTCTTCTTTTGCTTTTACCTCTGGTGGGATCCTGTTTACATTATCCTGATATTTTTGAAATCAATATTGATGAACTTTGGCTAATGGAAACAGGATGAACCATTAAACCGTGGAGTGCTGATGAACAGCTGCCAAATGTGGCCATTCACCGGAGCCAATGGAGAAACTTGTTTCTCAGAATCTACGTGGTGATATTCAACAATGGAGTTTCCAGGAATTTAGTCCATAATCATGGTCAATTTTTACAAATTTTGCAAAAGGACTGAGAGGAAGGAAAGGATAAATTAATCCATAATAGTTTTATTATTTCTGTTTCCTTGCTATGCAGGGGTATGGGGTATATAGTCTCCCTTTGTTGTAGATGGTGTGGGGTATATGGTTTCCCTTGCTGTACAGGATGTTGGGTATATGGTCTTGTTGTAGGTGGTATGTGGTATGGGGTATAAGGTCTTGTACAGGGTGTGGGGTATATGGTCTTGTACATGTTGCCGGGTATGTTGTCTCCCCTGCTGTTGGTCACAATGACTGATCAGGGAGCCTCCAGGAATCCGTTTTCTGTTTTTGAGTTTATACTGGTAATTTAGCTGGAGTCAAGCATGTCTGTCATTTTGCATTCTTTATTCAAAAGGATTTTTTTATGCACAGTACAAGTTTTGAAAGGTGACAAACAACTGCACTTTAAGGAAAAGATATATGTTTTTAGTGGCACATTGCGAGAACAAGTTTGTTTGAGGACTGCAAGAGTAATAATGAAAGCTGATTCTAAACAGAGTAACAATTGGTCACATATTTACACTGCCTTCAATAGTTCTGATAGTGAACCTTTTACTGCTGATGACTATGATTTCATCAGTCTCGGTAATTACGACATCTATTTTGCTTCATATTCAGCTGAGGCATTTGTTTCATTATTCTATTGGGAGTTGGGTGAGGGATGATAATTCAGAGTAACTTTGAGTGGTCAGTGTAATTCTTTAGCCTGAATTTTAACTTATCTAGCCTGCTAGGAGCAGGGATGGGCCGATGAGAGGAGCAGCAGATGGGGTGGCGGTGCAAGTTAGAAAGATGTGGGGAATTCAGACGTTGGGATTGCCCAGCAGCCTGGGGAGTATTCATTCCACAGCATGTCTGTGATGTCATCAATTATTGAGGGTTACCAATCCCGGGGTTAGGGAAGAGGGGTTTGAAGGCCCCAATTGTTGGTAGGAGAGGGGGAGATCAGAGGCCAGGGAGTTACTGGAGACTTGGGAAAGAGCTCAATAGCCTTGTTGGGGAGGTGGAGTGGGAATGTCTGAGGCCTTGTTGGGGGTGGAGTGAGAATGTCTGAGGTCTTGTTGGGGGTGGAGTGGGAATGTCTGAGGCCTTGTGAGGAATGCCAAGGTTGTGGGGAGTGGGCAGAGTGCCTACAGAGTAACCAACTGTTGTGTATTTGAAGGGTTTGTCCCTTATTGACTGTCCTGTGTCCCTTAAGCAGTGCCTTGTCCCTTATTTCTAGGACAGCCTGTGGGAAACCAAGCCTCTTTGTTTTTCTTGTGTGCATATACACTGTGGCTGTTAGCCACTAGAGGGTGTTATGGTCAGCAGTCCACCCCCAACACGCCCCTCTCCCCCCGCCCTCTCCCCATCCAGTCTTATGGTCGCCAGCACCCCTACCTCCCTGGCCATGGTTGAACTGCCCCTTACTTTATTTCATAAGAGTTGGTCACCCTGGGTGCCTAATTGCAGAGGTTACCCAGGCAGGTTTGCCGGATCTAGGTGTAAAGACACCTGGGTCACTAGATTGGTCCATAGGATGAGGTGGATGTCCTATGATGAGAGGCTGAGTAAATTGGGTTTAAATTATCTGAAGTGTAGAAGAATGAGAGGTGATCTCATTGAAACGTACAAAATCCTGAAGGGATTTGACAGGATCGACATTGAGAAATGTCTCTCCTGGCTGGGTAATCTAGAAAACGGGGACACAGCCTCAGGAGAAAGGGCTGATAATGTGGAACTGAGATGATAAATTTCTTCAGTCAAAGGGTTGTGAATCTTGGGAATTCTCTACCCCCGAGGGTTGTAGATGCTTCATCATTGAATATATTTAACGCTCGGATAGATGATTTTTGGTCTTTCAGAGAATCAAGGGAGCAAGTGGGAAAGCAGAGTTCAAGTCACTGATCATGTTGAATGGTGGAGCAGGCTGGAGGGATCTAATGATCTATTCTTGCCCCTATTTCTTATGTTCTTATGACACTCACCTGAATCCAGCAGTCATCACCTGGGTGTACCAATCTGCCTTATTCTGAGTCTTGACCGCTTCACTTTCATCTTCAAGTTCCAAAATGCTATTAGCTCTGAAAGACATGTCCATTCTTTCAATGTTCCAAAACTTCCTATGCATCCCGTGAGAGTGACCATATTGTCCAATTTACAAATTCAACATTCACAGTAAACATTTTACTGTTCAAAACCAGTCCAGTTGGTGGTTGAAAATGTCCTCTTCACCAGATAAGAGATTTTAATCAGATGGGCCCTGTGGCTACTCATTTGACTGAGTAGACAGTTCCAGAGTCTGATACTTGTAATTTCTTCGCTAGATGCAAGCTTTACAGCAGATCCACTCAATGGTCTTGGAAAGTTCTCGTGTACAAAGAGCTTCTTTCTTTTCTTTTTTTTTTGTCTCCCCTTGTTCAACTCCACCTGCTGAAGGGTTTAGATGGCGTTTTGGTGACCTCCCTCTGCTCTGACTCGGGCTGGTTTCTGCAGCAATCTCCAGAGCAGTGGGGCAAATGTCTCAACTTCAGATACAGCGCAGCTTTAACACGGTGCCAATTGCTCCCGCTCTTTTGGTTCACAGTGGAGCAGGCCATTTCCTGGACATGCAAAAACTCACCCAGACTCTAGTTAAACTTTCCAGGCAGTTGGGTCAATCCCAGACATGGTGGCTTCAGCACATCTGTCAATTTTGTGGCATATTCCAGGGTAAAGTGAAGCAGACTGACAGTAGGTATAGCCAGTTCACAAGAGTAAGTTTATTGTGTTATTAGGTATTGTGCATGAACATTGTACCACATTAACATAATATCTGAATATATTACGGGTAAACCATTAGTTCCTTTTTCTGCTGTATTTCAGCACAGAATTTTTCATTCTGCCTGTATTTACTCACAAGGAATGAAGCTGTTCACTTTGACCTTTAAAGCTTTACATATAAATCTCCATTTTATGTGTTCATGCATTTATTATTGCTTTTGATTATTGCTAATATTGTCAGCCCTCCCTCCTATGTGGAAAAGTCAAATGTTCTTCTTATTGGTTTTTCGTGACTTTGTGTGACTTCTAACTACTGAAAATGTACTTGGTTACTCCTGCAAATATTTGTGACTTTCACTTATTTTTCCAGTCCTACTGCCTTCATAAAAATTGATTTTGGGATAAAGTGGGTTAACACTTTCAGTGCTGCACCCCAAACGCACTCCAGGTTGTTGGGACTCTGCTTTCCCATGCTTCTGAGATGGTTTGGGGCGCTTTCACTTAATTCCTGTTGGCTGTAAATTCACACGTCTAAATGTGTGAACACACTCAGCAAAGATTGCACTGACATATTAGTGGGTGCATTGACAAAGGTTAACAAAAAAATGAAAAGGTTAAAGCACATTGTTGATTTAGAGTGGAGAGCACTTTGTGTTATCTCAGATTTGGGAGCATGAGAAATGTTGCATTTCCCACCACAAACATCCTTTGGTCCATCCACATGGTCACAGGAGCTGCATTGCCTGGCAGGAATTAGAGAAGAAAGGGAACTGACAAACCTCAGGACATCCCAAAAAAAAGAGGCATTCATACCATACAAATGTATATAACCCTTTATTTGGTTCCAAATTCTGTTTGAAGTATTTTCTTTGACTGATGTTTTTTCCTCTTTTTTTCTGATGATTTTCTGTCCCTAATCTCTGCCCCCGTTCACTCTCTTGGAGGTGCTGATTCATTGTTGGCTAAAATTGTACAGGTGCCAGGGGTCCTCCAGTACCTTGTTCGAGTGGGAACTTTTCAGCAGAGTCTAGGTGGCGAGAATCCATAGACTGTTTGACCACAGGAGACTTCACATGACTGTAAAGTCTGATCCAACAGGCACACGTACCTGCAGAGTCTCTGCAGGAGCCCGTGGATGATGCACACGAGACTGAACGCTGGCCACTGCACCCCTACCCAACCCAGGGTGCAGAGGGCACTTTTAGTACTTGTACTCTTTGCTGTGATCGACCAATATATGTTTGTCTTGCTTTAAGCATGTGAGTTTCCTGTAAATAGATCTTTGCCCCATTGAATCTGAAAAAGTGTGACATTTCCCTGAGCTGCCCTCACTGAGGTTCCCGACCCACAGGATTGAGAGTTTCCCTAATCGCATTGAGCAGGGTTAACCATAGCCTTCATCTCTCAGATCGCACAGAAACAATATCGTGAAGTCTCTATTTTAATAATCTCTTCGATGCTTCAAGTAGCGTAGTCCATTTCTGTCCCTCTAACACATGAAGATTGCAATGAAAGCCTTATATTAGAGTCTGTCCCCTCCATCCTTACATTCTAAGAACCCTCTCATCCAATGAATATCCTATGAATCAGAATACTAGCCTGATGGGATATGATCAAAATTCATAAATACAATTAAAAATTAAGTTGGATGATCAGACTAGAATTGACGAGGTCACTTCAAGAAATGCAGTCAATAATGGTTAATAGCAGTGTACTCCAAATGTTTCCTATAACAATCCATTAAACAGAATCTTCTAATGAGACAAAGATGCATGGTTTTGCAAGCTCCACTTCATTTACGTGTTAGCAGATACACAGCAGCTAATTGCATATCTTTATCAGGATGAAACACTTGTCCATTTACATTGCACCAGCCATTTGAAATTTACAAAAGCATGCTCATTCTAAGAGATTGATGTGCACCTTGGGCTTTAACTCAAAAGGCCTCACACCATCTGATGTGTTTCAGAGGTAGTGAGCACCTTTGCAAGGGTTGGTATTTCACAGTGCTGCTGCCAGATCAATGAAACCTCCTCTGCCTTACCTCATCATGCTGTTTGCTGTTGAAATAACCAGGCCCATTGAATAAAACATACTAAGTGGCTCCCAGCTTTAGAATATTCCCCTGCCCCCACTCCTGCCTTCACCCCACCACCGATGCCCATTCCTTCAGCTGCCTGGACCCCATGCTTTCGAATTCCTTCCCTAAACTCCAGCATCTCCCCACCACCCTCTCTTACATGGGCAGGAGTGTCATGGTGGACAGGAGGATTGTGGAGTTAGGATCCAGGAGGTGGGTGGGATGAGGGAAGTGGTGGGTGAGAGAGGGGTGTGGGAATTAGAGGGGGGAGGAGCTGGGTGGTGGGAAAAGGTTGGGTACTCCAGCTGCTCTTTCTGCTAGCTGGCCGACCACTGGTGCTGTGCTGGCCTGAAAGCTGACTGCAGGCACAGCAGGATCCCAACTAATGCCTCACTTCCAATGGCAGAAATTTTAGGAATTTCTCTATCAGTTACCTACTCCTAGGGGCAGAATTCTCCCTTTGACGTGCGGGGGGTGTGTCCTGCACGTCTGAGTGTAAAATGACACGCGGTGATGTCAGGCGAGCGTCCCGATGTCACCGTGCGCCATCGCGATATTGTGCTGGGTGGGCACATGATGAAGTCCGACATGCGCCCGCCATTAATTAACAGGCCACATAAGCCTTTAGTCTTCAATCGATGCTGATTTTTCAGCACCCGTGTGATATTCAGGTTGGTGCACGGGCGCAACGGACAGGTGGGTAGGAGACATTTGTCTTAACCACATCCACAGGCGGGATAAGAGGGTTCGTTGAGGTCGTGAATCTGCTCTGTGAAATATTTATTGTTGAAAGTTTTTCAGACTTGCCTGTGTGATCTGCAGCACTTCAGAACGAATTCCAGCAGCACTGCAGTGAGGAATCTTTTCCAGGCCTGCAGGTTTCTGGAATCCTTCCCATAGCCTGAATCGGAGCTGAACTCTCCACTGGAGGCAGCTCCTCTGAGGAGGAAGGGAGGTCTAGAAGGGGGAGGAGGCCAGGAGTGCACATTCAGCCTCCAGGGGAGCCACCTTTGGGAGGACAGGCACAGGCACAAGGGGTGCAGGGCCAAGAGGTAGTCCAAGGCAGAAGGGGCTGCAGAAGACACCACTATCCTGCTGCCAGGGTATACAGGGCGAAGCAGCTACCTCAGTATGTCTGAGGTGCAGTGCTGAAGGAGGGTCCGCCTCTCAAGGGAGACAGTCAACTATATCTGTCAGATGATTGGCCCTGAGATCTCCCCCAACTGTGTGGATGGACACCCAAAGCCAGTGGCTCTAAAGGTCACAGCTGCCCTCAACCTCGATACCAATGGCTCCTTCCAGGGGTCAATGGGTGATCCTAGTGGTGTCTCCCAATCAGCTGTACACACTTGTGTCAAGCAAGTCACAGACGCTCTGTTCAGACGGGCATTGACCTTCATACACTACTGTTGGGACCAGACAAGCCAGGCACAGCGAACCAGAAGCATCACGGTGATTGCTGGCTTCCCCCGTGTCCAGGGTGCTATAGACTGTATACATGTGGCCATCAAGGCGCCAGCAGGTGAGCCCGGTGCCTTCGTCAACAGGAAGGGCTTCCACTCCATGAACGTGCAGATACTGTGTGACCACAGGATGCTGATTCTACAAGTCTGTGCAAGGAACCCAGGCAGCTCCTATGACGCCTACATCCTCAGACACTCCCAGGTGCCGGGGCTCTTCAGTGCTGCAGCCCGGCTGGATGGATGGCTGCTGGGTGACAAGGGCTATCCCCTCAGAAGGTGGTTCATGACTCCTCTCCACCATTCAAGAACAGAAGCTGAGCAGCGGTTTCAATAGGAGCCACAGCATCACAAGGGCTGTGGTGGAGAGAGCCATCGGTCTTCTCAAGATGTGCTTCCCGGTGCCTGGACCGCTCAGGAGTCCGCACTCCAGTACCCCCCAGATCGTAAGTCTTGGTGATAGTGGCTGCATGCTGCACTCTCCACAGTCTTGTGCTGGAAAAGGGGGATGCAGTGGATGATGAAGACATCGGCACAGTGTCTGCGGCTGCAAACGATGAGTCCAGCAATGAGTCCGAGGATGAGCACACACAGGGAAATGCTGAGGGGGTAGACGCTGACCCGGGACTACTCCAGGGAGGCAGGGACACCTGGGATGCTTTAATCCAATGAGTCTTCAGCTAGCAAACCTCAGATGGATCACCAGGACCAGCCTGGGCTGCCATCTCAATACTCCACACCTTAGTGCAAAATTCGCCAGGTCAGCAGCACTAACTAAGGGCCTTGTAAATAAAGCTGAATGTCCAACAAATCGCTCATGACACTTTTGTCAACCATGCACATGCAGAGGAAATGAAGCACCCTCAGCCACGGTTACACATCTGCATTTAATGTGTGAAGCAAAAGAACTTATCACAAAGAGAAAACAATAATGTTAACAAACAAAAAGAAATCATAAAGACCTCATCTCGGGCCAACACAAAAGCACCAGTGAGAAACCCGTGGTGTGCCTAAGGCACCTTATGCTTTTGTTTCCAGGTGCTACATCTTGGTGCTGCCCCATCGCTGGGAGTGGACTCTGAGCCAGCCTGCTGACTCTGCTGTCCTGTTGGCCTTGATGACCTTGGTGGTTGTCCTCTGGCCTGTGGAGCCTGTGCTGGCCCCGCCTGGGAGGGAGCGGCCAGTGCCACAGCTTCCAGCTCCTCAGTTGTCGCAGCCTCACCAGATAAGACGGTGACTGGGAGAGGGGCAGAGGAGCTGCTGCCCTCATCCGGAGCGCCCTGAGAGGTGCCCACAGAGACGACAGGCAGCTGCTGCACCAACGTGAGGTCATTTCAGACCCCCCTGCTCACCGTGGATGGATGGGCAATGAGCTTGGAAGCTTGATGCCCAGACCATCTCCCACACTGGCACTGACCAGCTGAGGTCAATGCTGATGTGAGGGCTTGCTGGTCCGAGCACATCCCCAGGAAGCCCTGGTGGGTCTCCTGGAGGAGCCTCTCCACGAGAGTCACGACTTTCTCCATGGAGGACGCATGGCGCTGGGACATGTGGCTCATTGCTTCGGCGAGCGACTACATAGACTCCTTCACCACGGAGACCAAGCCAAGCATAGACTCATGTATCTCTCCCAGATGCTCCCCCACACCTGGCCACATTTCCTTCAGCTGCTGCGTTGCGGACGACTCCAGAGACTCATCATCAGGCACTGACTGAGCATGTGCCTGGTCCCCTGCAGTCCTCCAACTGCTGGCACCATGGGCACTCTCTGTCTCTACCAGCTCCTCCAGCGACTATGAGGTGCCGTCACCGCTGTGCCCCAGGACACTAGCCGTTGTTCTAGTTCCCACGGAAGTACTGGTGCCTGCCTGGCAGAAACAGTGTGACGCTGGCGAGACTTCAGGTGTGAGAGGGGGCACCTGCTGCTCCTCCTCCCAGCCGTGCTCTGATGATGCTGAAAGGAAGAACAAGGACAGTGGATCAGTTAACGTGGAGACAGTGACAAAGTTCATCCCTGTCCCCCCAGCTCAATATGCACTCAACCTTCCGTAACCAATGGTCCAGCAACATTGCAACAAGAACTAATGTAACAATCATCAGTGCTATGGCTGTTGGGAGGACAATGCTGATCTCACTGAGTCTGCACCTAGATGCAGCTCCTCCAGGTTGCCCCCAAACCAGTCATGTGGGTCTCAGTGTACCACATGCTGCAGGGGAAAACTCATCTCCTCAAGACCCGCTCAGGCTGATCTCAGCATGGGCACTATCTGCTGGCCCACCCAGCAAAGGAAAAGTGCCGCCAATGATTCAGCGCAGTCACGACACTGAGACTTGGCAAGGGGAGGTGGGCCACAGAGGGAGAGGCTACCTGCTGGTTAAATTCCCAATGCCAACATGGTGCTCACCCTGTCAGAGCACAACAAATCTTTGAAGCGCTTGCGACACTGGACCCAGGTGCAGCCGCACCACATCGCAGGAGCTCAGCTCCCCCCCCATCCCCCCCACCGCCACCTCCTCCCAGGCACCTTTCATCATGTGGTGGGGGGAGGGAGGGGGCTTCCTCCTCCTGTCCTGGGGAACCAGCACTTCCTGCTGTGCTGCCATCTCCTCGAGGAGAGCAGCAAGGCAGTCATCAGAAAAACGAGGGACACATTGGCCCCCCCACCCTCCCACCGCCCTCCCCGCTGGCCTACCCTGCAGCCTGGCCTGCTCACCCGAACCCCACTGCTGTGGCCTAGCACTGGCCACTGTGAGCAGCCTACAGGAGGCTGCCCGGCCTTCTTTTAAACAGGCTGCCGGGACACCATTGGACCCAGTGGTCTGTGCACGCCCACTACCGCCCGCCCACTCCCGCTATCCTCGGGAACCGGGAAATACGCTGGGCGGGGCCTTAATTGGCAGCGCGGACCCGATCGCAGGTGGCGATTGGGTCCACACCCACCCGTGCCCACTAATATAATCAAAGTGCTATTCTAACCCTAGCTTGTTCTTTGGAGATGGGGCCAACCTTTCAAATCGCATTCCTGTGTCGCGCTGGGTGCTTTTCTTCACTTTCTCTTTGTCTGAGGATACAACAACAACTTGCATTTATATAGCACCCGTAACATCATAAAATTTCCAAGTCACTTTGCAGGAATTTTATAAAACAAAGTTTGTGCCACATCAGGAGATATTAGGGCCAGTGACCAAAAGCTTTGTCAAAGAGATCAGCTTTGAGGAGAATTTTAAAGGAGGAGAAAGAGAGAGGTAGAGAGTTTTGGGGGAGAATTCCAGAGTTTAGGGCCCTGGCAGTGGAAGGCACTGCTACCAATGGTGAAGAGATGCAAATCGGGGATGCTCAACTGATACAATTCATCAGCAGGCCGCGCTTGATAAAATTCATCAATAGCACCTACCTCCAGTACATCAAGGATCATGAAACAAATTAATTCTGGTTTACCAAACCTTAGGTCAAATTAAGTATACAAAGACCATTATCAACTGTGGATAAATGTTCTGGTTGTCAACTTCCAGTTCAATGGTAATGTTGGCAGCTATAACTGTTATCATTGACTGTAGCACCAAGAAAAGAATACATTAATAAAACCTAAAAGCCCGTGAGTCAGCCTGTCTTTTCACAATTGCTTCCAGTTTTGAGTTTGTGTGAGGTGATAAATTCAGGAAGCCTTAATCTCACGAGTACAGTTCTTAAAATCTTTACAGCCTATTTCATACCTCTTATGGGTTGTGTTTAATTTATTCATAAACTCTTCTCCCTTAGTACATTGTGACCTAGAAGAGTTAGTTGCTGCAACTAAATGCATATTTCAAGCAAGAGTAAGGCAATAAATACCAACTAGACTATAAGGAACAGCCCCCAGATCTTTCAGTGTAGTGCAAAAAGCAGAGCTGTGACATGGGGAGCATTGACATTGACTGCAAACTAGAGTTCTGCCCTCACTTGACAGGTTGGATTTGGTTCTTGGGGAGGTTGCAGTTTGCAGCACAACATGCCGATTGCTGCGTATGCATTAAGGCCCACAGATGCTATCTGCTTTTCTTCAGAGCACTGCACAAAGTTAAAAACAAGTCCAAACAGAATCGCCCTCAGTGAGATGGCATCGTGATGCAAGTAAACTAATGCCCGTGAGTTTAGTACCGCAGGAGGCAGTCAGTTCAACGGCAGAGAGTGGGGCCCATAACATGGTCAGGGTTTACATTTGAAAGCATTATTGGCATTCGAAGATCTGCAGTCAATGTCAGTTCATCCCATCCCATGTTGGAAGATTCCACATCACCTGCAGCAGCGATGTGAATGGCTATAAATTGAGAGAGGGGAATGTGCAACAAGACCTGGTTGTCCTCGTATACCAGTCGCTGAAGGTAAGCATGCAGGTGCAGCAGGCAGTAAAGAAGGCAAATGGTATGTTGGCCTTCATAGTGAGAGGATTTGAGTACAGGAACAGGGCTGCAATTGTACAGGGCCTTGGTGAGACCACACCTGGAATATTGTGTGCAGTTTTGGTCTCCTTATCTGAGGAAGGATGTTCTTGTTATAGAGGGAGTACAGTGAAAGTTTGCCAGACTGATTCCTGGGATGGTGGGACTGACATATGAGCAGAGATTGAGCTGGTTAGGATTATATTCGCTGGAGTTCAGAAGAATGAGGGGGGATCTCATAGAAACCTATAAAATTCTAACAGGACTAGACAGGGTAGATGCAGGAAGGATGTTCCCGATGGTGGGGGAGTCCAGAACCAGGGGTCACAGTCTGAGGATATGGGGCAGACCATTTAGTACTGAGATGAGGAGAAATTTCTTCACCCAGAGAGTGGTGAACCTGTGGAATTCGCTAACACAGAAAGTAGTTGAGGCCAAAACATTGTATATTTTCAAGAAGGAGTTAGATATAGCTCTTGGGGGAAAAGGGATCAAATGGTATGGGGAGAAAGCGGGAGCAGGATATTGAGTTGGATGATCAGCCATGAATGGTGCAGCAGGCTCAAAGGGCCAAATGGCCTACTCCTGCTCCTAGTTTCTATGTTTAGTCACAATGGGGAGTATTGCTCATTGACAAAAACAAATGCAGGATTATTTTTGTGAAAGGGCAAAGTGCTAATAAAACATGCCTATTTGGACGTCTGGATTTAAGGTGCCAAGTCGGGCCTAAATGCTAAGGACCGCATTGCAAATTTGTCTGGACGTGCCAAACCCAGAAACCTGCAGATTTAGCACTCAGACACTGATTAGTCGCAATTTCTGTGAAGCAGCACATAGCAGTGGGCTTGTCAAGCCCACTTCCACTGAAGGTGTGGAGTGCTCTGGCTGACACACAGTGACAAGTTGCAAGACGGCTCAGGGGTCAAAGCATAGGGCACACAGATTTTCAGACACGGCACTGGAGGTCCTGTTGGAGGAGGCCGAGAAGAAGATGGATGTCCTGTAGTTGCAGTGGGGAGAGAGCCCACCTCAGCCTCCTGTCCCTCTCTCGTGCAGCAGCTAGTGCTGCTCTACCTGGCCCCATATATCCTCCCAACCTGAACCCAGACCAGGAGGAATCCCTAACGAGATGTCCATGATGAGGTATTCCCTTTCTGGGTGACTTCTATGAGGTGGCCAATATAATAGAGTAGCACAGCATACACTCATTCTAAATGATGTCCTGAGAATATTTCTAAAATAAATGTTGTTCCGGTACCCCAGAAGTCTCCTGATGTGTTTCAAAAGTCCTCTTGCAATCTCCAGCAGTTAGTCTACAGTAAAAGGTGAGTATATGCCTTTAAGTGGTCCTTAAAATCCTCAGCAACAACTTGTTTGCTCCCACTCAGTGGCTGCTGTTAGGAGAAGGTGTCAGGTCAAACACTATTTGCCAAAACTGTGTGCAACCTCCTTAATGAGCACTGGCAGCCAACTCAAGTGGCTATCAGCTTCTCAATGATCCTCTGTGAGGATGTTTCTAGCGCACACTTCAATTTCCTTATCAAGATGGTGCCTGGCGCTAAACCCAAGTCAAACCATCATTTAGTTCAAGACCTCCTCTTGGCTACTTCTGAGGCTCTTCATCATAAATTTCTGCATAGTCTTCCAATGCACTTTCACGTTTTAGCAGAAGCAGCTTATTTAAAAATATTCCGTTTTTACTCATTCATGGGATGTGGGCATCGCTGGCTAGACCAGTATTTATTGCCCATCCCTAATTGCCCTTGAGCTGTGAGCATTGCTAGCAAGGCTGGCTGTTTGACCACCCTTTAGATGTCCTGCGAAGCTAGTGGTAGGCTGCCTTCTTGAACCACTGCAGCCTGTGTGGTGTAGCAGTAAGATACACTCCACAGGGCAGGAAGAGTTAATCACGTCTTGTGGGACTGGAGGAACATTTAGGGCCAGTCTAGGAAGGACGGCAGGTTTCCTTCCCTAAAGGACATTTCTGAATCAGTTCGATTTTTACTCCAATCTGACAGCTTGGTGGTCAAATTTACTGAGACCAATTTCTTATTTGCAGATTTTAAAAGAAACAATTCAAATTCTCAAACTAGGTAAGTATGTATTCCCGTTCTCTGGAATACAAGTCCACTAACAGGTTGACTACACCACTGTCCCCTTAAGCTTCTCCTATTTGGGACACTTGGCTCCCAGATTCCAATTTAAGACCTTTATACAGTACCTTATAAGGCAGGTCTTATGGCACAGTGGGTAGTGTCCCTGCCTCTGAATCAGAAGCCCTGGGGTTTGGATCACTCCAGGACTTGATAGCCAAGGAAGGTGAGTTCATAACTCAACCAAACAGGTTGAGTATCAACCTGCGAATCCTTCCAACACATGCCAGTGGCAGGCGGTAAGAGTGGGAGAGATCCCTGGTCAGCCATGTGATGGGAAGAACATTGGAGCCTCAACCATCATTATCCTTAGCTCCAGATTGCAACGTGCACGTTAAAGGTCATGTTACCACAGCAACTCGGGCTTCCTGAGTGATCTGTAACACACCACCTCGATACAGTAACTTACAGAGATGATTCCTGAAGAAGTAGCACTGTGTTATGAATGAGATTTAGGGAAGAATTGTCCCAGATTTGCACAAAGTGCAGTAACAGGCAGGAAAAGGACGTTTTACCCGCTGACCACAATGGCAGGTTTCACACCCTATTGCCCCATTCCCGCATCATTAATTATACAGCCATAGGAAACCTGCTTTAAAGAGAAGGTGCTGGAGTGGCACTCCAGTGCATTCCAGCCGCCCTGCACCACTGTATCTCATTCCACTCCTTCAAACTGACGATGAAAGTTTAGTGAGGTAGGTCTGTCTCTCCAATGATAATTCATTTACTCCAGAGCAGCGTGGAGTTTTTACACTTCCAACCACAAACAAACCTGCTATCTGTCTGAATCATGACTAGGAGACTGAAATCCATTAGATCTGCTCAAAATAGCCACCATAATCTCCCAACACAGATGTGCAGTCAAAGGTGCAAACATCAGCCTACGAATCCAGGGCTCCAAAGTGATAGTGCTCTTAATGACTCCCTCTTTCTTTCCTTCATGCCTGCAGGTTTGGATACAGCTCTATAGGATGTTATCCTGTCCTGTGCCGTTGCTCAGAGGGCTGGTCACTATTTACAAACAGGGCCTCATGTTATGCTCATTTAACACCTGTGCAAGCATTTTCCAGCACAGGTTGTACGATAGTGATCAGGAACAGGAACCCTGGCTGATGGTTTCCTTTCTACACCCAGGGCTGCTGTGACGAACAATGACTGTCCCACTGTCTGTGATCGCGAGTTCAACACAGACTGAGCATTTGCAGCTCTCCTGCAGTCAGTATGCCTTAGGAACCCCACAATGAGTGATACAGACACACCCTCAACTCTGAGGAAACCATTCTGGTATTCTTTTCTCTATCTCTGTATTGATAGGTCAGCTCTCTTCTGATGTGAAAGCAACATATTTGCAAATATTGTGCTGTGTTCACTTTTACAAGAATCTGCACACTGCATTTATTGAGTATGCACATAATATAATGTTAACCTAAAGTTCATTTTGATATATTGTGCATGCTCTGTAATGTGCATGTATCTGCCTCCTAATATTTTGTTGGGAAAGTCCAGCTCCCATTGATAAAGCATTGTTTTAGTGTGTGTATTTAGATGCTATTCCATTTTGTTTGGTCTTGTATCTTTCAGGTAATGCACCTCAGGAATGGGTTATCTCACCTGTATGTGATCCCTGATAATGAGCAACATTTTTCACAGGCCCAATAAGGAAAGAATCGGGGAAAGCCTGTTTTCTTCAAAGTGTTTCCTCAGTGTTTTGTATGAATTTGCTAACATTGGAGGCTCCTCTATTCTTTCTGGTAGTCTCTTTCACCTTTCTCCTGACAGACTTTGCAGAGTTTGTTTATTCCTCTTGGTATGGCCACATTTCTTTAATTTGCACTATCCGTGGTTATGTACTGTACTTACCCCTGCATGCTGAGAATGCATGTAGTTCATGGCTCTTGATATCAAGAATGGGAGCACAGTGGTAATGTTACTGGACTAGTAATCCAAAACCCTGGACTAATGCTCCAGAGATATGAGGTCAAATTTCACCCTGGCAGCTGGTAAAATTTAAATATAGTTAATTAAATTAATGTGGAATAAAAGTTTGTCTCAGTAATGAAGACTATGTAACTACCAGATTGTTGTAAAAATCCATTTGGTTCATTAGTGTCATTAAGGGAAGGAAATCTGCTGCCTTTACACAGTCTGCCCGAGATATGGCTCCAATTCCACAACGATGTAATTGACTCTTAACTGTCCTCTGAAAAGTCATTCAGTTTATATCAAACTACTACAAAGAAGCCAATTAAGAATAAAACCGACGAGACTACTCAGCATTGATCTACACCACATGGACAGCAACAGTACAAGAAGGCAGCTCCCTAACACCTTCTCAAGGGCAAATAGGAATAGGCAATAAATGCTGGCCCAGCCAGTGACACCCACACCCCATGAATAAATAAAAATATTTGCACCAGCTTGTGGGTAATTCTAATTCTGGCCTTCTGCACATTCTCAGTTTTTATCACTCTACCATTGGCGGCCATGCCTTCAGCTTCTTACGCCCCAAGCTCTGGAATTCCCTCCATACTTCTCCTCCTCTCTACCTCTCTGTGCTCCTTTAAAGTCTTTTTTTAAAATACTACCTCTTTGATCAAGCTTTTCACCATCTGTCCTAACCTCACTTAACATGACTCAGTATGAAATCTTTTGACAGAAATGATCCTGCAAAGTGCCTTTTACCATATTAAAGGTGCCATATAAATGCAACTTATTGCTGGCTATGGTAGAAAGAGTTCATCCCGAATTAACTCAACATCTTTAAACTACGACATAACACTATCTGCAAATATGCTTTATCAAATTAAAAAACACAGAACTCAATTGATTCTCTGTGCTGATGGAACAGCACAGAGTACTACCTCAGCACAGAGTACCAGACTTTTGCACTAGGCGTTGGGAATTAACTTTAAGGTCAGATGTGTACGGGACATAGTTGAGATCAAAGGAAATTGGTGTTCTTTATTTCTATCTGTGCTGAACTGGTGAAAGTAATCTAAAATGGAAGGATGCTGTTTGGGGAAGAAAATTAACTCTCATCAATCCTAGTTTATGCCACACATTTCTTTCCAAATCTCCTGAACAGTGTTGGGTTTCAACTATAATCTGTTTTTATTTTCTTGCCCAAAGCCGATTTGAAGTAATTGATACAATGCTGTAAATCAATATGTGAAATTGACACTGGTATTTTTCTGATCAGCACAGATAGGAGCAAAGAATTTCAAAAAAAGAAGAGTCATATTGGACTCGAAACATTAACTCTGTCTCTCTCTCTCTCTCCACAGATGATGCCAGACCTGCTGAGTTTTTCCAGCATTTTCTGTTTTTATTTCAGATTTCCAACGTCTACAGTATTTTACTTTTATGAAAAAAACCTTCTTGTGTATTTAGCCTAAGCGTGCCAAGTAATATTGAAAAAATTGAAACTCAGCATCTCATGGTGCCAAAATTCAAAAAGGGGGAAAGAACAGACATAGGTGATTATGCATTCATTACTTCTGTGCTGTGTAAAGTAATAGAATTGATTATCAGGAGTAACCTCGGGGATTATCTCTATACAATAATAACCCAGTAAGCAGTGATTAACCTGGATTCAGAAGAGGCAGATTTTACCCAACCAAACATTTCAATTTCCTTGGGGACTGTGGACAGCCCTGTGTTGCAATATAAATTGACTTCCAAAAGGCTTTTACCAAAGTTCCACATGAAAGGCTGCTAGTTAAAGAGGGATTCATAGTTGAGATCAAGGTAAATTGCAACACATTATTATTACTGTTATTATTAACAAAGTATTGTGGTGAGCACTTTACAGCAGACAAAGAGTATCTTTAATGTCACCACCAGGACAGAGCTGAAAGCACACTGTCATAAAAACATAAGAAGTAGGAATAGGATTAGACCATATGGCTCCTCGAGCCTGCTCAGCCCACCAGTAAAATCATGTCTTATCTTCGACATCAACTCTACCGTCCCACCCCATTCCCATATTGCTTAATTCCCTTAACGTCCAAAAATCTATTCATCTCAGTCATTAATTTTTTTTATTCATTCACAGAATGTGGGCGTTGCTAGGCCAGCATTTATCACCCATCCCTAAATGAGAAGGTGGCGGTGAGCTGCCTCCTTGTATATAACTATTTGCTTGGCTATTTCAGAGAAAGGTTAAGAGTCAACCACATTGCTGTGGATCAGGACCAGACCAGGGAAGGATGACTGATTTCCTTCCTGAAAGGACAGCAGTAAAACCAGATGGGTTTTTATGAAAATCTGGTAGTTTCATGGTCGCCATTACTGAAACTAAAATTTTATTCCAGATTTTATTTAATAAATTTAATTTAAATTCCCCAGCTACCAAGGTGGGACTTGAACACATGTCTCTGGATCGTTAGTCCAGGAATATCAATTACTTTTCCAGTAATGTAACCACTATTTCACTCTACTGTGTACACAAAAACTGAGTCCTGTGGGTTTAAGAATTCCAAAGACTCACAATTCTCTGCATGAGGAAATTACTCCCTATCTCAGTCCTAAAAGGCTGACGCCTTGCTGAGTCAGTGGCCCCTGGTTCTAGACCCTTCAGCCAGGGGAAAGCAGACTCTTATCATCTACCTTGTCAAGCTCTGATGTGGGTAAGGTGCCAAATAACGTTACTTGTAATGATGGCACTTGTCAAAGCGTATGGTACAAGCCACTGCTTGTCACTGTGGGAAAGAGAGATGGGTTTAGCAGGGGGTGGGGGGGAAGTGGGGTTGAAAAAACAGAATGAGGAACTGGGTACATGAAAAAGGGAATGGGAGACAGAGGGGAGGAAGGGTGAAGAAAGAGGAGTGAGGTACAGAGGGGAGGAAAAGGAAGTGAGAGTTAGACAGGTAAATGGAGTCGAACTGGGGGGAGGGTGTGAGAGACAGAGAGGAGGATGGATTGAGAGACAGAGAAGAGGATGGATTGAGAGACAGGGGGAAGAGGTTTTGGAAGACAGAGGGGAGGTGGGATTGAGAGACTGAGGGGGGGATGAACTGAGAGACAGAGGGGAGGAAGGATTGAGAGACAGGAGAGGAGGGATTGAGAGATCAAGGGGAGGAGGGATTGAGAGTCAGAGGAGAGCAGTGATTGAGAGAGGGGAGGAAGGATTGTGAGACAGAGGGGAGGCGGGATTGAGAGACAGAGGAGAGGAGGGATTGAGGGACAGAGAAGAGGAGGGATTGAGAATCATGGGATAACAGGGATTGAGAGAGGGGAGGAAGGATTGTGAGACAGAGGGAAGGAGGGATTGAGTGACAAAAGAGAGGAGGGATTGAGAGACGGAGAAGAGGAGGGTTTGAGAGACAGAGAAGAAGAGGGATTGTGACTTGGAGGAGGAAGGGTTGAGAGACAGAGAGGAGGAAGGGTTGAGAGACTGAGAGGAGGCCCAGATGCAGCTGCAGGATCATGTTTGAAATCAATACAAGAATACTTCTATGTTAGTTACAGTGACTAATCCTGATGGATGTCCAAAATCCTGTATTGAATTGGGGATGCATTGTAGAATGCCCATGAGCTTCGACATTCAACAGAGTGATACACACTGATGTGAATTTTACTGGCATAACACTTCTCCAACTTTTCAAAGACTCCTTGAAGTTTGCATCTCAGAAATTCTGGACTCTGATGGATTGAAAAATGAAGGCTGATAAATTAGAGGTGCCAGGAATGATAATTAAAAGCAATCCTCCATTGGTTTTATTTCCACAAAGCTAACTGCTTAGACAGTTTCCTTGTTCCCTGCATCCTTACCTATTGAAATTAAAATGTATCACAATATTTACTTCATCTTATGATTTCCCTGGACCTTATTCTGCATAGCTGCTCACTACACACCATCCTGTCTTCCTCCCATAATCAGTAGGCTTTAAACACAAGTTTGGTGTCACCTAAACAATTCTCCTTCCCTCCTATATTTAGTCTTCTTCTCTTCCACTTGTACCTGTATCACACGTCTTTGCTCCTCACCTGGGTTCCTTAGCTTTAAAAAAAGGAATGAGGTGGACTTTTTAAGATTGGCAGTATTGAGAGACCTGGGTGTTCACATAAACAGATCTTTGAAGGTGGCAGTACAAGTCAATAAAATTGGTAAAAAAGCAAATGGGATCCAGGGATTTCTGGACTATCTCTGATAGAGTTGTTTGAGGGAGGGATGTGGGCCAGGGGGATCAAGAGAAGTAAAAACAGAAAAAGCTGGAAATACTCATCAGGTCAGACAGCACCTGTAGAGAGGGCTACAGTATTAATGTTTCAGGCCCATGACCTTTCATTCTTTTGCTTTAGGAGGACTCCCTGGTCTTCTTTGAGTAGCGTGATGGGATATTTTATTTAAACAGACACAGTCAGGTTATCATCTCAATCGAAAGACAGCATCTCCAGCCTTTAATGAGGCATTCTTTCATAACTTTGCTGGAGTGTCAGTCCACGTTAGGTTGTGAAGTCCTTGGAGTGAAGCTTCCACCCATAGCCGTCAGCCTCAGAGACAGGAATGCTTATTGAGCTCACAGACTGAGTGTGAATGAATTTCTGACATGATATCACTTTGGGCTCTTTGGTGCAGTGGAATTCCAGAGAAGGATTGCTGTTCCCTGTCCTCCTGTGGATAAACACTGCAGAAGAAAAAAATACTTTTTGAATTTCTGATCCATTTACTTTTATTTGCTTATTTAAATCATGAAGTATTTTTCTTGTTATTTTTGATAACTGGTAGCACTCTTACCTCTGTGTCAGAAGATTTGGGTTTAAGTCCCATTTCAGAGACTTGAACACAAAAATCCAGGCTGACACTCTGTAAAGGGTTAACATTAAGAGCACCTGATACTGATGTAACTACTGATGTAACTGTGATGCAATGTCCCATGATTAGGCGACTTAGATCTAGTGGGGAGCAGAAGTCTAATCTCATGTAGAGTACTGAGATGTATATAGATTTGTAAATAAACAGGAATAGTTTTTACAGATAATAGTCTATGGTAGCATTCTTAGAGTAACAGGCAAACCCTAGAGAAACATCATTTAGATCCTGAACCCATGACAAAACATGGTGGCAGGTGACAGTTTCTGTCGACTGTTCATGTGTACCATCCGAAACATCATGGCAGCAGGCGGAGTGTAAAGACTCAGAAAAACTCTAAGAGAGAACTGCAGACCTAAGAGACCTCTGAATCCTTGGAAGAGGACAAAATAAAAAGATTGAAAAAAGATTGAAGAAATCACCTGAGAACAGAGCATCGTGGGTGCTGCAGATGCAAGCAGACACACAGACCTGGAGCCCAGACAGCAGTGAGTACAGATCATAGTCAAACAGCCAAACTACTGAAGCAGCAACAGATCCAGAGCTTAGAGTAAGCATGGAGTCTACATTGTTACTCCCAGAACTGTTCCAAAATGCAGAAGGCTCAGAGTGAACTCAACACTGGGACAATTGGAGGAAGAGATTCTCCAGATACAGGACGGCTTCAGGTTTGCATACGAAGGAACAGAAGGATCAGGTCAATACTTTAGTCTACCCAGTAGGGGCCATAGCAGATGGTGCTATTGTAAAACAGGACATCAATAAGCAAAATCCATGTGAATCTATGATCTGTACATGCTCACAGAAAGTTGTGACTGTGAGATCCTCAGAGCTGAATTAATATGCTATTGTATAGTGTTTGGGGTTGTAGATGAAACCCTATCTGATGTTTTTGAAAATGAGGGAAGATTTAACTCTCAAAAAGGCAGTACAAATAGCATGACAGACTAAGCCTAGGAAGCAAAACAGGGCAATTGTTCATGGGGAAAGTAGTGTCCCTTGGAAAAAAAAATTGATAACATTCAATATCTAGAACAAAAAAGAGAAAAACACAGTGAAAAACAAGCCCGCAAAATTGGAAAAAAGTGTGTCAGCCGCCATCCTGTGATGCTCTCAGTGTGACGGAAGCAGGGAAGATTGTCCAGCAGGGGAGCTGAGAGCCACGACTGTGGGAAGTTAGGACATTTTTAAATAGTTTGCAGATCCAAAGTGGCTATAGCTCATAGGAAGCAAAAGAAGATAACAACAAAACCAAGTAAAATCCAAGTGGAAGAGCCACAGAAAAAGCAAATAACCTTCCTAGGAGAAGTTAACAAAACAGAAAATAATTATTGGAGCATTAAGTTAGAAGTTGATGGTCAAAGCACAGAATTTCAAGCTAGATATTGGGCCAGGTGTTTCAGTGTTATTTGATGAAATTAATTGGCTTAAAAATATCATCCAGTTGCAAGGTCCAGGAGGGAATACATTAAAAGTAATAGGCCGACACTTGGCAAGATTAAGATACAAGGATAAAGAAATTGTGGAACCCCTGTATGTGATGAAGAACTGGAAGTATTCATTACTAAGCAGAAAAGTATGCTTGCAATTGAGGCTCGTTTACAAGGTTGATGAAATTGCTGACAAGCAGTTCAGTAAAGTATTCAGGAATTGAATTTCCATCCCTACTTTCAGGCTTAGGAAATCTGAAAATACAACATCATATGACCCTAAGGGTGGATGCTAAGCCAATATGTCTCTTCACAGTGAGGAAGGTCCCTCACCCACTCTTAGACAAAGTCATGTGCGAAATTGAACATCTCTCATCTCTCCAGTAACCATACCGACAATGTGGTGTTCTGGGATGGTCACAGTACCAAAGCCTATTGGTTCAGTCAGAATCTGCATTGTCTTGACTCAATTTAAACAAGTCAGTAGAGAGCGTAAGAGCCACCTGATGAAATCAGTGGGTGAAAGTCTCGCCAAATTAGCAAAAAGCACCCTCTTCACAAAATTGGATGCTAACAGAAGCTTTTGGCAGTTGCCTCTGGACAAAGAATCCTGGTTGCTAACGACTTTTATCACCCCATGTGGTTGTTATTGTTTTAACAGGTTACCATTCGGAATTGCTTCTGTACCTGAGGTATTCCAAAGAATGATGCCTCAGATCCTGGAAGGCATGGAAGGAGTAATTGCCATATGGATGACATTCTTGTGCATGGTTCACCGAGGGAAGAACATGACCATCATGTAAGAATGGTCTTCAAAATTCTACAAGAAGCAGGTTTGACATTAAATGACAAATGTGAATTTGCAAAGCCTATGATAAAATTCTTAGGCCACATTGTGCAAGCTTTGGGAAGTACAGCTGAGCCACAGAGAACCAAGGACACTAAAGAGCCCCCACAGCCAAAAACATCACAGAATTACAGAGATTCCTTGGCATGGTAAAGCAAATAGGCAAGTTCCTACCAAACTTGGTGGAAATCAATGAGCCGTAATGACAGCTATTGAGACAAGGTCAACAGCGTTGCTGGAACGTTGACCAGAAATTGCTTTTGACAAGATCTCCTAGTAACATTAGAAATTCCAGCACACTACGATCCAGAGTTGCCAACAATTATTGCAGCGGATGCATCATCTAGGGCCTTGGGCACAGTACTGTTTCAAATTCAAAAAAATGGACAAAGAAGACCAGTGTGCCTCAAGGTCTCTCACAGACATGGAAGAGATATGCAACTATTGAGAAAGAAGCATTAGTAGCCACATGAGCCTGCAAGAAGTTCTCTGTTTATGTCACAGAATCAAGGTTTGAATTTGAAACCGACCACAAACCTTTGGTTACTCTCCTTATCATAGAGGAAAATGCGTAAGTGCTGCCTAGAATACAACATTTTAGACTGAGACTCATGAGATACAATTCATTTACTGAGTAAGTTAAAGGGAAGTACCAGACAATAGCAGATGCATTATCAGGAAAGCCAGTGGATGAAGTCAACCTGGAAGATTTAAATTTTATTGAGGAAGTAGAAGCAAAGACTTCACTTATTACCAAACACTTACCAGCCGCTGAGAAGAGATTACAAAAGATTAAGCAAACACAACAGCAGGATGACGAGTGCATCAAAATAAAAGACTATTGCCAGAATGGATGACCAGAGTACAATCCAAATAATCCAGTACTTTGCCAGTACTTCAAACAAAGAAAACGTCTCTCAATCATTGATGATTTCTTAGTTTTTAATGACAGATTAGTCATCCCTGAAACACTTCAACTCGACATTCTTCAGAAAATCCATCAAGGTCACTTGGGAAAAGCAAAATGCAGAGCAAGAGACCAATAGTTAATTTGATAGCCAGGTATCAGCTACTCCATTGAAGAGTTAATCACAAATTGCCTTACGTGAGCAGTGCATTGCCAGCAGCAAAGCAAACCATTTGCACCCTTTACCTTTCTTCAGAGGCCATGGGATCACCTGGGAATAGATTTATTTGGGTTTAATGACAAAGTTTTCATCTGAAGTGTATAGACTGCGTAGCACCATGGCGGAGGCAGTCATTACATCACTAAGAAGAATCTTCACGAGACATAGCATCCTGGACGTAGGATGTAAGACAACAGTCAGTTTGCTAACAAACTGTTCCATAACTTTACAAAGGAATATGGTTTCATGCAGGTGACAAGTTCACCTAGATATCCTCAGTCAAATGGAAAAGCAGAAAGAGAAGTTCAAACAATCAAAGAATCGATGAAAAAGGATGAAGATATTAACTTAGCCCTTCTTAACTATAGAACCTCACCGCTAAAAATCAGGTTCTCGCCATCAGAACTATTGATGGGAAGATGGCTAGAAACACAACTTCCAGCTCTCCAACAAACGCTACAACCTAACATTGCCCCAGATGATTGTGAGAGAGTTAGGAAGTGTGAGGAACAACAAAGAGACAGGCAAGCTCATAATTTCAGCTTCAGGCACAGAGCACGAGACTGGAAAGTGCAACAGTCCAGGGAGAGAGTGTGGATACGAGATCAACAAAAAGATGACATTCTAATAGGAAGAGCTCCACAACTGAGATCTTTTGAACTGAGATGGACAAGAGAAATAGCAAAAGGAACCAATAAGCCTTGATATCATTGGGAAGGAAGCCAATGGAACCTTGACGTACTATTTTAGATCCGGGTGGAGACAAGGAACTAGAAACAAGCAGAAACTCTACAACCACCCAGGTGGAAGACAGTCCAATTGACCAACAAGAGAGTATAGTTTGTATTCAAAGTCTAAATGAAATGAGGATGAAATCAGGGAAATTGGTCAAGGCACCTGAGAGACTAACCCTGTGAAAGGGGAGATGTAGGAGTATGTATATAGTACGGACAAAGACTTAGGGGGAAATGTAGAGTAAAGGGTTAACATCAGGAGCACCTGATACTGATGTAACTACTGATGTAACTGCAATGCAATGTGACATGACTAAGTGACAGATTTGGTGGGAAGCAGAAGTACAACTTTGTGTAGAGTACTGAGATGTATATAGATCTGTAAATAAACAAGAATGTTTTTTTACAAATAACAGTCAATGGTAGTATTCTTAGGGTAACAGACAATCACTAAAGAAACCCCACCTAGACCCTGAACCCAAGGCGAAAGACGCTCCAGTGCAGTACCAAGGGAGTATGGTGCTCTCGAAGGTGCCTTTTTTATATATGAGACATTAATCCGAAGCCCTGTCTGCTCTCTCAGCTGGACGTAAAAGATCCCATTACATAATTTCAAAGAAGAAAGGGGCAGTTATCTCTGGTGTCCTGACCAATATTTATCCCTCAATCAACATCACACAAACAGATCAATTATTCTTTCCCACATTGTGGTTTGTGGGAGCTAGCTGTGTGCAAATTGGTTGCTGTGTTTCCTACATTACAACAGTGACTATAGTTCAAATGGTACTTCATTGACTGCAGAAGTTCTTTTGAGGTGTCGAGGTTGTGAAACTTGCTATATAAATGCAGATTCCTTTTTTTCCTCTTAATAACTTAAGGAGAAGCATTATTTTTACAAGTTTAGGGATTTTTTTCCAGTGCTATGGTGCTACTCACATATTACATTTCAGGATATGGTCATACTGCCCAATGTTTAACTATACATGAACCTAATCCAGGGCATGTAACATGGTCATTGCCTGGCACTTGTGTGTGTCAAATGTTATTCGCGACTTCTGAGCTCAAGCCTGAAGGTTGTCGGGATTTGGTTGTATGCAGGCACAGATTGGTGCATTGAAATCCAATGTGTAGATCAGGTTCAAGAAATAAGGGTTCCTCCTCATCGCAATGCAACATTTCCTAGGAAGGCTGACAAGGTACAAGGGAGACTTACTAGAATGGTACCAGAGATACAGTACTTCAGTTATGTGGAGTGACTAGAGAAGCTGGAGTTGTTCTCCTTTTATACATGTCCCCCAACCCTCCACATACCTCTTTCCAAAGGCACTGAAGGCCAGATACAAACTGTTAAGCTGCTTTGTTTCAAAGAACCAGCACAGGTATGATCGGCTGAATGGTCTCCTTCTGTACTGTAAGATTCTATGGATTGGATTTTAAATTACCTGACCCACCTGGAGAGGGTGGGGAAAGTTCGCTAAGGAGAAAGGAGTTAGTAAGGGGAGGAGGTTCAGTAAGAGCTGGGGGGGGCTTTGTGAGGCCTGGGAGCTTAATAAGGGGAGGAGGGTTCAGTAAGGGAAGCGGGGGCTGAATAAGAGGAAGGGATCCTGAAAAATGGGATTCTCTTGCATGCTTTGGAATTTTAATATTTACGGTGACAACCAGTCTCCCTGGAGTAGGTTGGTTTCCCATGAACCATCCCATCTCTGTTAACAGTGAAAGTGGGTGGTTGCAGATTGGTTTGGGTCAACTTCAGGTTTGTAACACTTTAACCTTCTACTCAAATTAAACCTGTCTGCTCTTTGAGTTTAAAGCTCCTCACTATGATTCAAGTATTTATCCAATTCCTTTTAGAAAGCAGTTCCACATCCCTTCCAGGCAGTTCATTGCAGGTCATAATAATTCACTGTGTACATAAAAATTCTCCTCATCTCCGCTCTGGTTCTTTTGCAAGTTGCTTTAAAACTGTGGCCCTTGGTTAACAACTCTCCTACCTGTGGAAACTGTTTCTCCCTATCTCCTCCAGATATAAAGACCTCCATAATTTTTAACGCCTCTATTACTTCTCCACTTAACATTCTCTGCTGTAAAGAGAACAACCCCAGCTTTTCTGCTCATGACACATAACTGAAGTATCTCATCCCTGGTACCATTCCAGTAAATCTACTTTGCACCTTCTCCGCAATCTTGTCACCTTCTTGTTATGGCACAGCCGATGGTAAATACTGAGCTGCTCAAATCCCAAAGGGAAACTTGAAACAACTGCCACAACTGTTTTTCAATTTATATATATTTCGAGATGTGTGCCTTGAATTCAGTAGTAATAAGACCACTGAGTCTTATAGGTTTCTTACAAAGCTAACTTAAACATTTATTAATAAAAAATGATTAAGCACATACATAAGTTTACAAATTACTACTATAATAACTCCTAGCCCCCTAGTTAATCTAACTCCCAGTCACATCTCTGTTAAGGCAACAGTAAAACACACAGAGGTTAGGAGACCCAGGCAAAGTAACACGATACCCTGAACTGTCAAATTCAAAGTGAGTTTTTTTCAGCTTCAGTTCCTTGAAGACAGCAGCTTGAGGCTTAGATACTGGGGGCTTTTCTCTCCTTTATACATATTTCCCCCTTTTGAATGTAAATTCTCATTGTTTCACTATGTCTTTGGACTTTACCTCTCTAATAATAAAAATCTATCATAGTACCAATCTTACCAGTAATCCCTGGGAGAAATAAACACACTGTTTCTTAATTTCTCCTGGCTAGGTGTAACATTTCACCTCCGCTTTTGAATTCAAGCTACTCTGGTTTATTTAAAAATACAAATGTTCCCTTTGACACCTCCCATTCTACAACTTCAACCATGTTTACCTATTTAACATTTCAAACTTAGCTTCTCTTCTGACACATCAAAGCCTTCAGACCAGCTGCCTTTAATTCAATATAGTTCCCCCCCCCGACTACACACACACATTATTTCTATCCTTACAATAAATTCCAAACATTATGAAAATTATTATATTTTCCTGACATTTCTGAGGAAGTGTTGGCATTCATTGTGATGAAGATGAGGAGCCCAGGTACAGACTGTATTTCTGTTCATGTGACCCCATTATTTGGGAATAGAGTATTTGTGGTGTAAGCTCTTTCTTGACCCTGATCTACACATTGGATTCCAATCCTTCAGACCATTCTGTACCTGTATGCAGCAAAACCCTGACAACATTCAGGCTTGAGCTAGGTGGCAAATAGCATTTGTGCCACACAAGTGCCAGGCAATGACCATCATCAAAAAGAGAGACTCTAACCACCATCCCTTGACATTCAATGGCATTAGCATCACTGAATCCCCCACTATCAACATCCTGGGGTTACCATTGACCAGAAAATTAACTGATTAGCAGATTTGATAAGGGAGCTTAAGGTGAAGGAACCCTTAGGAGGAAGTGACCATAATATGATAGAATTTACCCTGCAATTTGAGAGGAAAAAGCTGCAATCAGATGTAACAGTATTACAGTTGAATAAAGGCAACTACAGAGGCATGAGGGAGGAGCTGGCCAGAATTGACTGGGAGATGAGCCTAGCAGGAAAGACAGTGGAACAGCAATGGCAGGAGTTTCTGGGAGTAATTTGGGAGACACAGCAAAAATTCATCCCAAGGAAGAAGAAGCATACTAAAGGGAGGACGAGGCAACCATGGCTGACAAGAGAAGTCAGGGACAGCATAAAAGCTAAAGAGAAAGCATATAATGTGGCAAAGAGCAGTAGGAAACCAGGGGATTGGGAAGCCTACAAAGACCAACAGAGGACAACTAAAAAAGAAATAAGGTGAGAGAAGATTAAATATGAGGGTAAACTAGCCAGTAATATAAAGAAGATTGCAAGAGATTTTTTAGATATATAAAGGGTAAGAGAGAGGCAAAAGTGGACATTGAGCCGCTGGTAAATGACGTTGGAGAAGTAGTAGTGGGGAAACAAAGAAATGACAGAGGAACTGAATAGGTACTTTGCGTCAGTCTTCACGGTGGAAGACACGAGTAACATCCCCAAAGTTCAAGAGAGTCGGGGGGCAGAGGTGAGAATGGTGGCCATTACCAAGGAGAAGGTGCTAGGAAAACTGAAAGGTCTGAAGGTGGATAAATCACCTGGACCAGATGGATTACACCCCGGAGTTCTGAAGGAGATAGCTGAAGAGATAGTGGAGGTGTTAGTGGTGATCTTTCAGGAATCACTCGAGTCAGGGAAGGTCCCAGAGGACTGGAAAATCACTAATGTAACCCCCTTGTTTAAGAAGGGACTGAGGCAAAAGACGGGAAATTACAGGCCGATTAGCCTGACCTCGGTTCGTTGGTAAGATTTTAGAGTCCATTATTAAGGATGAGATTTCAGAATACTTGGAAGTGCATGGTAAAATCGGGCAAAGTCAGCATGGTTTCATCAAGGGGAGGTCATGCCTGACAAATCTGCTAGAATTTTTTGAGGAGGTAACGAGTAGGTTAGACAAAGGAGAGCCAATGGATGTTATCTACTCAGACTTCCAGAAGGCCTTTGACAAGGTGCCGCACAGGAGGCTGCTTAGTAAGATAAGAGCCCATGGTGTTAGAGGCAAGATACTAGCATGGATAGAAGATTGGCTGTCTGGCAGGAGGCAGAGAGTGGGGATAAGGGGGTCCTTCTCAGGATGGCGGCTGGTGACTAGTGGAGTTCCGCGGGGGTCAGTGTTGGGACCACAACTTTTCACTTTATATATTAATGATCTAGATGAAGGAACTGAGGGCATCCTGGCTAAGTTTGCAGATGATACAAAGATAGGTGGAGGGACCGATAGTATTGAGGAGGCAGGGAGGCTGCAGAAGGATTTGGACAGGTTAGGAGAATGGGCAAAGAAGCAGCAGAAGGAATACAACTTGGGCCAGTGTGAGGTCATGCACATTGGTAGGAAGAATAAAGGCATAGACTATTTTCTAAATGGGGAGAGAATTCAGAAATCTGGAGTGCAAAGGGACTTGGGAGTCCTAGTCCAGGATTCTCTTAAGGTTAACTTGCAGGTTGAGTCAGTAGTTAGGAAGGCAAATGCAATGTTGGCATTTATTTCAAAAGGACTAGAATATAAAAGCAGGGATGTGCTGCTGAGGCTTTATAAGGCCCTGGTCAGACCACACTTAGAATATTGTGAGCAATATTGGGCTCCATATCTCAGGAAGGATGTTCTGGCCCTGGAGAGGGTCCAGAGGAGGTTCACGAGAACGATCCCAGGAATGAAGGGCTTAACATATGAGGAACGTTTGGGGACTCTGGGTCTATACTCGATGGAGTTTAGAAGGATGAGGGGGGACCTGATTGAAACTTACAGAATACTGAAAGGCCTGGATAGAGTGGACGTGGGGAAGATGTTTCCATTAGTAGGAGAGACTAGGACACGAGGGCACAGCCTCAGAGTAAAGGGAAGACCTTTTAGAACAGAGATGAGAAGAAACTTCTTTAGCCAGAGAGTGGTGAATCTATGGAATTCATTGCCACAGAAGGCTGTGGAGGCCAGGTCATTGAATGTATTTAAGACCGAGATAGATAGGTTCTTGATTGGTAAGGGGATCAAAGATTACAGGGAGAAGGCGGGAGAATGAGGTTGAGAAACTTATCAGCCATGATTGAATGGCGGGGCAGACTCGATGGGCTGAATGGCCTAATTTCTGCTCCTATGTCTTATGGTCTTATGGACCAGACGCATATATACAAGAACAGGTCAGAGGCAAGGAATGCTGCAACAAGTAACTCACCTCCTGACTCCCCAAAGCCTGTCCACCATCTACAACGCACAAGTTAGGAACATGATGGAATACTCTACACTTGCCCGGATAAGTGCAGCTCCAATAATGCTCAAGAAGCTTGACACCATCCAGAACAAAGCAGCGCGCTTGATTGGCACTTCATCCACCACCTTAAACTTTCACTCCCTCCACCACCAACACAGTGACAGCAGTGTGTACCATCTACAAGATGCACTGCAGAAACTCACCAAGGCTCCTTTGACAGCATCTTCCAAACCCACGACCTCTACCATCTAGAAGGACAAGGGCAGCAGACACATAGGAACATCACCACCTGGAAGTTCCCCTCCGAGCCACTCACCATCCTGACTTTGAAATATATCACCGTTCCTTCACTGCCGCTGGGTCAAAATCCTGGAATTTCCTCCCTAACAGACTGTGGGTTAACCACACCACATGGACTGCAGTTTTTCAGGCAGGTGTCTCATCACCATCTTCTCAGGGGCAATTAGAGATGGGCAATAAATGCTGGCCTAGCCAGCAACACCCATGTCCCAAGAATAGATAAATAAAACCTTCCCTTTCACTCTCTTTGGGTAGAATTGCAGTAAGCCAAATCCTTTCTGAGTCACTCTATTGTCACAGAATACCAATGAACCAAATGCCTACCAATATATGTCAACCACAAAGAATTACTGAGCTAAGCTTATACTGTTGCTCGATTATTCAGTGGTTAATGCTTAGCAATTATTTTATTGTAGAGGCTGAGAACACTTTGGCAATATCATTGTTTTAGTATAAAGTGCACAGTTTCGTTCAATGATCTGTGCTACTTTTGATGGGATTGGATAATCATGTGGATTTTAGGACACAGATTTCCACTGGCTCTTTTATCTGTAATTTAAGAACGTAAGAAATAGGAAGAGAAGTAGGCCATCCCACCCCTCGAGCCTGTTCCGCCATTCAGTATGGTCATGGCTGATCTTCTGCCTCAATTCCACTTTCTGCCTGCTCCCTATATCCCATGATGCCCTGAGTCCAAAATTCTGTCAATCCCAATCTTAAATATATTCAACAATGGAGAATCCACATCTCTCTGTGGCAGAGAATTCCCAAGATTCACAACCGTTTGAGGCTTATGGGGAAAGAACAGGGGTGTGGGACTAATCAAATAGATCTTCAAAGAGCCAGCACAAGCATTAAGGGTCACATGGCATTCCTATTGTTCTGGAAGGTTCTATGGTATTATACTGTCTAGAAGACCCTAGGTTTGAAATTATCGACGGTGTTGGGTTAGTTTAAGCTAGTGGGAGATTAACATTTGCCCACAGTTCTCCTGGGCAAGGGAAAGGGGTAAAATCAGCAATCCTGATTGCTATCCATTTTTTTTCTGAATGGTTGTGTGAGGCAATTGGGTGGCATTAGATTAAGATACAGCTCTGTGTTTGCTTCAGTCAGCCACCTCTCACCACTCTTCCACCTAGACTCTCATACAGTCACTTTCTGACATTCTCACTTATTCCCGAAGTAGCAGTTGGGGGAAGTACCAGAGGGCAGTGAATTCCTATGGAGGTGGAGCCCCCACACAGGTCAATTCTTTCAGGAGAGGACACTTGTCCAGAGGAGGGGGTGGGGGGTGTATGGGGGAGAGGGGCATGTATCGGGGGGGTGGGTGCTGCAGGTTGGTGGGGGAGGTTGGGGGTTGAGAGGTGACACAGGGATAGTTTGGGAAAACGTGGTTAAAAATGTTCAACTTGCACCATCCCATCGACTCCAGTTTCCTGCTCCTGCATTGCCTTAAAGAAAATAAAAGACACCAAATGTTCTTGTTTTCTCACAGGCAGCTGCTTTGACTTTCACATCTATTGTTAATCCTGTTTGTATTTCTGTCTGTGTAGGCCTGAGCTGCGCTGGTGAGTCTGATGCATTTCACATCAGTGTTTTATTCGGTACAAGTCTCTGTGGATTAGTTACAGACCCAGCTGCAGGATACGGCAGACTGAAATGTACTTGACCACGTTGATTCTGAAGCTGGAGGGAGGGGTATTGATGGGGAACGTGCCCGTTTTAAATTCAGGTGCTTGTCTCGTAGTTGTAGAGAGTATTCTATAAGGAATTTGAGGCAGGAAGCCAGACAAAACCCAGCCTGGCATAATGCAAGGTGAATGTGTGTGATCAAGAATGTCACATGTTTATCAATGTGACAGTAACATTCTGTAAGAAAGGGAGAGTGAGAGTGTGAGACGGGGATGGGGGTGGTGGTGGGGCAGTGTATAATGCAGTGCTTCACAACAACCTAGAGCCGTAGCATAGTGCGTAGCTCCACATGCGGTAAACTTGCCATTTAACACAAGCAGTGAGCCAAGCTAACACTTGGCAATAATGCCGGCTGCATGATATTAAGGCTAGTGCTTACACATGCTGTGCACGCACTGCCTGCTTTCTCAGAGCTGCCTGCCTGTTAGAACCATGGATAACGTGCTTAAGGAGCATGTTTAAAATATATTTATATCTTAACCGTGGGCTACTGGACGTCTCCGAAAGGACTCTGTACAAACTGGTTGGTGTTCCCGTACTGACTTGAGTCTGCCCTACCATAGAAAGGGCCCCATTCTGAACCTGATATCCTTTCCTCCTGCAGTTACATTTACATTTCAGTTATTCTGCTCCTTAACAGTCTCCTTTGACTTATAAACAAAGACTTACAACCTCAGAATGTCCCAAAGCACTATATCACCAATGAAGTACGAGTCACTGTTATGTAGGAAACACCATAGCCAATTTGGACACAGCAAACTCCCACAGCCTTCTGATAATGACCAGATGACCTGTTTCGGTGATGTTGACTGAAGGATAAATAATGGGCCAGGACACTGGGGAGAATTATCCTGCTCTTCTTCGAAATAGTGCCATGGGATATTTTACGTTCATTGAGAGGGGCAGACAGGATGTTAGTTTAATATCTCATCCAAAAGACCAATATCTCTGACGGTGCGGCACAGTTTGGAGACAATTATGACAGTCATTTTGTGCACAGTATGATCCCACAAGCAGCGATAATTTTAACTACTCAAACTGCTAGGAAACTTGTTCTGCTGGGAAGAACACAGCTGGCAGCATCCTAGATTGGATATTAATGTATAACATAGTCACCCCCGTGGTAATTTACTATTTGATTACATAAAGTGGGGTATGTGTGTATAAAGATTCACAGTCCCTCCTCTATCTTTAACTTATTTACATGTCCCAATCCAGGGATATAACAGCAAAATGGGTCATTATTTACCCTGTTGGGGTTATACTAAATACCCTACTTTGCATTTATTTTATTTTATTATGTAAACTGTAATTATCTTGCTGGCTTGCTCAATGCAGTAAGACGATTGCGCTGCCATATTCGTGTGCTGAACACGTCTTACTCTGTTGCACTTTTCGAACAAGCATCCTGCTTTCGGGTACAGTAATTCCTTGTTTTGACATGTGTTTGATCTATATTGTTCCCACAATGACAAACAGGAGAGAACTGCCATCGAAAGGCATGATGTGTACAGGTTTCTTATTGAACAAAGGCAGCAATTGGTGAAATATGCAATGCAAGGTTAGGAGGAAAAAACAAAAGGTTTAACAGCAGTTCCTGCTGAAGTTCATGGTCCTCTGATTGGAACAGGAAAGCTCATTGCTTTTTATGTAAAATTCTACTCTTGAACAGAAGCATCTGCTGACTACAAATCCACCGGCCTCCAATATCACTACCTGCAACATTCTGTGTCATACATTAACACAGAAGATGAGTGGTGTCTCTGAATGACTCAGAATACAGTGACCTAGTTGAGGGATTCAGGAGAGGACTTCTGTGATTGATGATTCAGGCACATTATATGGGCTGTCGAGGCTCGTACTTGAATTATGGGCAAAGGAACAGATGGTGATAGGTACCTGGGGAATAGAACAACACCAAGGAGGGGAAAAAGTCCTGAATCTTCAGTAATATTCTGGTCTGTAACTCACCCCCAGATATCAGTTATTCACACACAAAACCTGCCAAACCCCTCGATTAGATTCCAGTCGGTAACTCACTCCCGGGTATCTGTTAATCTATATATAAACCCCATGAACCCCTCGATTAGATTTCAGCCTGTAACTCACTGCCAGGTATCTGTTATTCTATATTTATGAACCAAAGGAACGAGATCTTTCCAGTCCCACCAGCCTGCCCTCCTCTTTTACTTAGGTGTCGTTTGCTCTCTGTGCAAAGTAGACAATTTTATTTTTCTGAGATGCTTTGCTGAGTTTTGGGACCATTTGATTTCAGCAGCAGTTGTCAGTGTGGACGCTGATTGCAGGATCCTGCCTTGTTGTTGATGCAGGAACACGTTCACATTGAAGAATTAGTGATTGTCCTCTCAAGTTAATTAGGATATAACTTACACTGGTTTACTGGATAATCTTGAGGTATGTGTATCATATAGCACTTACTTGAGGCAGCGTTAATGGGTATTGAGTTAATCAGGACATGTACTCAAACATTGATTTATCCTGTATGCAGTCTATGGTGCTGGAGCAATTGGTTTCTAATCATTATGAAGAGATTGCAGAGGGCGGGGTAGGTGCAGAGAAAAAGAAGAGATAAGATTAGTCAATCAGAATATTTAGAAAGGTGGGAATATTAAAAACAAAATAAGACACAGACTGGGATTTTTGTCTTCCCAAGTGGCAGTCTTGCAAGCGGAGGAGTGGAAGCTCGTAAAATGTCCAAAGTTGTCCTACCATGGGATTATTTTTCTAGCTGAAGGAATGCTCACCTGCTGACCAGAGGCTAATTTAAATAATTAATGGGCCAATTGACAGCCTTTTTCCCAGACTATGTGAACATGCCTCCTAAAGATGACAAGAAGAAGAAAGATGGGGGCAAAGGGGGCAAACAGGATAAAGATCCAGTAAACAAGACTGGAGGCAAGGCCAAGAAGTGATCAAAAGGAAAAGTAAGGGACAAGGTGAACAACTTGGTCCTGTTTGACAAAGCCACATATGATAAACTGTTGAAAGTGCTACCAAAGTACAAACTCATCACGCCTGCAGTCGTCTCTGAAAGACTAAAGATCAGAGGTTCTCTGGCCAGGGCTGCCCTGCAGCGGCTGCTTGCGAAAGGTGTGATCAGGCTGGTGTGTAAACACAGAGCACAGGTCATTTACACACAAAACCCCAAAGGAGGGGATTCACCTGCTGCTGCAGATGACACGTAAACAAGTTCTGCAATGGACCCCAAGTGAGGATATTTAGATACAAGTATTTTGACACTGGAGGAGTGAACCCACTGTTGCCTGACATTGCCTCCCAGCAGCTTCCTGGGGATTGGGGCCTTCGTTTCCGGCCCAGGGATGGAGTCCCCAGTGGTCATGGCCGTCCCAGCAGAGTCTATGCTGCCCCGCTGAAAAGGTTCCCCCTTCAATCGCCAGGGCCTGCCCATGTGACCTTGGCTCAGCTGCAAATGTACATGTCCTCCAGCTCTCCACATATCCTTAGCTGTGGCCACCTCTCTTAGTGCTATTGCTGAGGCTTCAGACTGTCAGCCCTCTAATTTGGAGTTGCTGATCCAACTAACTACCTGTGCGGGCTCTGGACTCACATTCGGTCCTGACATCAGGACTCACGCTGTGCTGGGACAATCCTGGCCGATGTCTTTTGTATTTAGAAGCCTAAGGACCCATAACCCATAGCTTAGAAAATCAACAGCAGAGGGCAAGACCACAAGCTCTTAAGAAATAAAGGTAATAAAGGTATGCTGGTGGCCATAAGGGGAGGTTGGGAGTGGCGGTGACGTTGATTATAAGATGGGGGGGTGATGGTGATTATAAGATGGGGGTGATGGTGATTATAATATGGGGGTGATGGTGATTATAAGATGGGGGGGTGATGGTGATTATAAGATGGGGGGGTGATGGTGATTATAAGATGGGGGGGTGACGGTGATTATAAGATGCGGGGTGATGGTGATTATGAGATGGGGGGTGATGGTGATTATGAGATGGGGGGGTGATGGTGATTATAAGATGGGGGGGTGACGGTGATTATAAGATGGGGGCAACGGTGATTATAAGATGGGGGGGTGATGGTGATTATAAGATGGGGGGGTTCGTTGATTATAAGATTGGGGGGGGTGATGGTGATTATAAGATGGAGGGTGACGGTGATTATAAGATGGGGGGTTTGGTGATTATAAGATGGGGGGTGATGGTGATTATAAGATGGGGGGTGATGTTGATTATAAGATGGGGGGTGATGGTGATTATAAGATGGGGGGATGACAGGATTATAAATTGGGGGGTGACGGTGATTATAAGATGGGGGTGATGGTGATTATAAGATGGGGGGTGACGGTGATTATAAGATGGAGGAGTGATGGTGATTATAAGATGGGAGGTGACGGTGATTATAAGATGGGGCTGACGGTGATTATAAGATGTGGGGTGACGGAGATTATAAAATGGGAGGTGACGATCATTATAATTGGGGGGTGATGGTGATTATAAGATGGGGGGTGATAGTGATTATAAGATGGGGGTTGATGGTGATTATAAGATGGGGGGTGATGGTAATTATAAGATGGGGGGTGATGGTGATTATAAGATGGTGGGGTGACAGCGATTATAAGATGGGGGGTGATGGTGATTATAAGATGAGGGGGTGATGGTGATTACAAGATGGGGGTTGATGGTGATTATAAGATGGGGGGTGATGGTGATTATAAATTGGGGGCTGATAGTGATTATAAGATGGGGGTTGATGGTGATTATAAGATGGGGGGTGATGGTGATTATAAGATGGGGGGTGATGGTGAATATAAGATGGGGGTGATGGTGATTATAAATTGGGGGGTGATGGTGATTATAAGATGGGGGGTGATGGTGATTATAAGATGGGGGGTGATGGTGATTATAAGATGGTGGGGTGACAGCGATTATAAGATGGGGGGGTGATGGTGATTATAAGATGGGGGGGTGATGGTGATTACAAGATGGGGGTTGATGGTGATTATAAGATGGGGGGTGATGGTGATTATAAGATGGGGAGTGACGGTGATTATAAAATGGAAGGTGACGGTGATTATAAGATTAGGGGTGACGGTGATTATAGGTTGGGGGGGTGAGGGTGATTATAAGATGGGGGTGATGGTGACTATAAATTGGGGAGGGGTGATGGTGAATATAAGATGGGGGATGATGGTGACTATAAATTGGGGGGGTGATGGTGACTATCAATTGGGGGGTGATGGTGATTATAAATTGGGGGGTGATGGTGATTATAAGTTGGGGGGTGATTGTGACTATAAATTGGGGGCTGATGGTGACTATAAATTGGGGGGTGATGGTGATTATAAATTGGGGGGTGATTGTGATTATAAGTTAGGGGAGTGTTGATGATTATAAATTGAGGGGTGATGGTGATTATAAGATGGGGGGTGATGGTGATTATAAATTGGGGGAGTGATGATGATTATAAATTGGGGGGTGATGGTGATTATAAATTGGGGGAGTGATGATGATTATAAATTGGGGGGTGATGGTGATTATAAGATGGGGGGTGATGGTGATTATAAATTGTGGGAGTGATGATGATTATAAATTGGGAGGTGATGGTGATTATAAGATGGGGGGTGATGGTGATTATAAATTGGGGGAGTGATGGTGATTATAAATTGGGGGGTGATGGTGACTATAAGATGGGGGGTGATGGTGATTATAAATTGGGGGAGTGATGGTGATTATAAATTGGGGGGTGATGGTGACTATAAATTGGGGGATGATGGTGATTATAAGTTGGGGGGTGATTGTGACTATACGTTGGGGGGTGATGGTGACTATAAATTTGGGGGTGATGGTGATTATAAATTGGGGGCTGATGATGACTATAAATTGGGGGGTGATGGTGATTATAAATTGGAGGAGTGATGGTGATTATAAATTGGGGGAGTGATGATTATAAATCGGGGGGTGATGGTGATTATAAATCGGGGTGATAGTGATTATAAATCGGGGGGGTGATGGTGATTTTAAATCGGCGGGTGATGGTGAATGTAAATCGGGGGAGTGATGGTGATTATAAATTGGGGGAGTGATGGTGATTATAAATTGGGGGGTGATGGTGATTGTAAATTGGGGGAGTGATGGTGATTATAAATCGGGGGGTGATGGTGACTATAAATTGGGGGGTGATGGTGATTATAAATGAGGGGGTGATGGTGATTATAAATTGGGGGAGTGATGGTGATTATAAATTGGGGGAGTGATGGTGATTATAAATCGGGGGGTGATGGTAATTATAAATGGGGGGGTGATGGTAATTATAAATTGGGGGAGTGATGGTGATTATAAATCGGGGAAGTGATGGTGATTATAAATTGGGGGAGTGACGGTGACTATAAATTGGGGGGTGATGGTGACTATAAATTGGGGGGTGACGGTGATTACGAATTGGGGGGGTGATGGTGATTATAAGATGGGGGTGATGGTGATTATAAGATGGGGGGGTGATGGTGATTATAAGATGGAGGGTGATGGTGATTATAAATTGGGGGGGTGATGGTGATTATAAGATGGGGGGTGATGGTGATTATAAGATGGAGGGTGATGGTGATTATAAATTGGGGGGGTGATGGTGATTATAAATTGGGGGGTGATGGTGATTATAAGATGGGGGGTGATGGTGATTATAAGATGGAGGGTGATGGTGATTATAAATTGGGGGGGTGATGGTGATTATAAATTGGGGGGTGATGGTGATTATAAGATGGGGGGTGATGGTGATTATAAGATGGGGGGGTGATGGTGATTATAAATTGGGGGGTGATGGTGATTATAAATTGGGGGGTGACGGTGATTATAAGATGGAGGGTGACGGTGATTATAAGATTGGGGGGTGACGGTGATTATAAGATGGGGGTTGATGGTGATTATAAGATGGGGGGTGACGGTGATTATAAGATTGGGGGGTGACGGTGATTATAAATTGGGGGGTGATGGCGATTATAAGATGGGAGGTGACGGTGATTATAAGATTGAGGAGTGATGGTGATTATAAGATGGGGCTGACGGTGATTATAAGATGGGGGGTGACGGAGATTATAAGATGGGAGGTGACGATCATTATAATTGGGGGGTGATGGTGATTATAAGATGGGGGGGTGATAGTGATTATAAGATGGGGGGGTGATGGTGATTATAAGATGGGGGGTGATGGTGATTATAAAATGGAAGGTGACGGCGATTATAAGATTAGGGGTGACGGTGATTTTAGGTTGGGGGGGTGAGGGTGATTATAAGATGGGGGTGATGGTGACTATAAATTGGGGGGGTGATGGTGACTATCAATTGGGGGGTGATGGTGATTATAAATTGGGGGGTGATGGTGATTATAAGTTGGGGGGTGATTGTGACTATAAGTTGGGGGGTGATGGTGACTATAAGTTTGGGGGTGTTGGTGATTATAAATTGGGGGCTGATGGTGACTATAAATTGGGGGGTGATGGTGATTATAAATTGTGGGAGTGATGATGATTATAAATTGGGAGGTGATGGTGATTATAAGATGGGGGGTGATGGTGATTATAAATTGGGGGAGTGATGGTGATTATAAATTGGGGGGTGATGGTGACTATAAATTGAGGGGTGATGGTGATTATAAATTGGGGGGTGATGGTGATTATAAGTTGGGGGGTGATTGTGACTATAAGTTGGGGGGTGATGGTGACTGTAAATTTGGGGGTGATGGTGATTATAAGTTGGGGGAGTGATGATGATTATAAATTGAGGGGTGATGATGATTATAAGATGGGGGGTGATGGTGATTATAAATTGGGGGAGTGATGATGATTATAAATTGGGGGTGATGGTGATTATAAGATGGGGGGTGATGGTGATTATAAATTGTGGGAGTGATGATGATTATAAATTGGGGCGTGATGGTGATTATAAATTGGTGGAGTGATGGTGATTGTAAATTGGGGGAGTGATGGTGATTATAAATTGGGGGAGTGATGGTGATTATAAATCGGGGGGTGATGGTGATTATAAATGGGGGGGTGATGGTGATTATAAATGGGGGGGTGATGGTAATTATAAATTGGGGGAGTGATGGTGATTATAAATCGGGGAAGTGATGGTGATTGTAAATTGGGGGAGTGATGGTGATTATAAATTGGGGGAGTGATGGTGATTGTAAATTGGGGGAGTGATGGTGATTATAAATGGGGGGGTGATGGTAATTATAAATTGGGGGAGTGATGGTGATTATAAATCGGGGAAGTGATGGTGATTATAAATTGGGGGAGTGATGGTGATTATAAATTGGCGGGTGATGGTGATTGTAAATTGGGGGAGTGATGGTGATTGTAAATTGGGGGAGTGATGGTGATTATAAATTGGGGGAGTGATGGTGATTATAAATCGGGGGGTGATGGTGATTGTAAATTGGGGGAGTGATGGTGATTATAAATTGGGGGTTGATGGTGATTATAAATCGGGGGGTGATGGTAATTATAAATTGGGGGAGTGATGGTGATTATAAATCGGGGAAGTGATGGTGATTATAAATTGGGGGAGTGATGGTGATTATAAATTGGTGGAGTGATGGTGATTATAAATTGGGGGAGTGATGGTGATTATAAATTGGGGGAGTGATGGTGATTGTAAATTGGGGGAGTGATGGTGATTATAAATGGGGGGGTGATGGTAATTATAAATTGGGGGAGTGATGGTGATTATAAATCGGGGAAGTGATGGTGATTATAAATTGGGGGAGTGATGGTGATTATAAATTGGCGGGTGATGGTGATTGTAAATTGGGGGAGTGATGGTGATTATAAATTGGGGGAGTGATGGTGATTATAAATTGGGGGGTGATGGTGATTATAAGATGGGGAGTGATGGTGATTGTAAATTGGGGGAGTGATGGTGATTATAAATTGGGGGGTGATGGTGATTATAAATCGGGGGGTGATGGTGACTATAAATTGGGGGGTGATGGTGATTATAAATGAGGGGGTGATGGTGATTATAAATTGGGGGAGTGATGGTGATTATAAATTGGGGGGTGATGGTGATTATAAATGAGGGGGTGATGGTGATTATAAATTGGGGGAGTGATGGTGATTATAAATGGGGGGGTGATGGTGATTATCAATGGGGGGGTGATGGTAATTATAAATCGGGCAGTGATGGTGATTATAAATGGGGGGGTGATGGTGATTATAAATGGGGGGGTGATGGTAATTATAAATTGGGGGAGTGATGGTGATTATAAATCGGGGAAGTGATGGTGATTATAAATTGGGGGAGTGATGGTGACTATAAATTGGGGGGTGACGGTTGATTATAAGATGGGGGGGGTGATGGTGATTATAAGATGGGGGGTGACGTTGATTATAAGATGGGGGGGTGATGGTGATTATAAGATGGGGGGTGACGTTGATTATAAGATGGGGGGGTGACGGTGATTATAAGATGGGGGGGTGACAGGATTATAAATTGGGGGTGACGTTGGTTATAAGATGGGGGGGTGATGGTGATTATAAGATGGGGGGGGTGACAGGATTATAAATTGGGGGGTGACGTTGATTATAAGATGGGGGGGTGATGGTGATTATAAGATGGGGGGTGACAGGATTATAAATTGGGGGGTGACGGCGATTATAAGATGGGGGGTGATGGTGATTATATGATGGGAGGTGACGGTGATTATAAGATGGGGGGTGATGGTGATTATAAGATGGGGCTGACAGTGATTATAAGATGGGGGGTGACAGACATTATAAGATGGGGGGGTGATGGTGATTGTAAGATGGGGGTGACGGTGATTATAAGATGGGGGGTGATGGTGATTATAAGATGGGGGGTGATGGTGATTATAAGATGGGGGTGACGGTGGTTATAAGATGGGGGTGACGGTGATTATAAAATGGGGGGTGACGGAGATTATAAGATGGGAGGTGACGATCATTATAATTGGGGGGTGATGGTGATTATAAGATGGGGGGTGATGGTGATTATAAGTTGGGGGGGTGATGGTGATTATAAGTTGGGGAGGTGATGGTGATTATAAGATGGGGAGTGACGGTGATTATAAGATGGGGGGGTGATGGTGATTATAAGATGGTGGGGTGATGGCGATTATAAGATGGGGGGTGATGGTGATTATAAGTTGGGGGGGTGATGGTGATTATAAGTTGCGGGGGGTGATGGTGATTATAAGATGGGGGGTGATGGTGATTATAAGATGGGGAGTGACGGTGATTATAAATGGGGGGGTGATGGTGATTATAAGATGGGGGGTGATGGTGATTATAAGATGGAGGGGTGATGGTGATTATAAGATGGGGGGTGATGGTGATTATAAGATGGGGGGTGATGGTGATTATAAGATGGGGAGTGACGGTGATTATAAATGGAGGTGACGGTGATTATAAGATTAGAGGGTGACGGTGATTATAGGTTGGGGGGTGATGGTGATTATAAGATGGGGGGTGATGGTGACTATAAATTGGGGAGGGGTGATAGTAAATATAAGATGGGGGGGTTATGGTGATTATAAGATGGGGGGTAATGGTGACTATAAATTGGGGTGTGATGGTGACTATAAATTGGGGGGTGATGGTGGTTATAAATTGGGGGGTGAAGCTGATTATAAATTGGGGGGTGATGGTGATTATAAGTTGGGTGGTGATTGTGACTATAAGTTGGGGGGTGATGGTGACTATAAATTTGGGGAGGGGTGATAGTAAATATAAGATGGGGGGGTGATGGTGATTATAAATTGGGGGCTGATGGTGACTATAAATTGGGGGGTGATGGTGATTATACATTGGGGGGTGTTGCTGATTATAAATTGGGGGGTGATGGTGATTATAAGATGGGGGGTGATGGTGATTATAAATTGGGGGAGTGATGATGATTATAAATTGGGGGGGTGATGATGATTATAAATTGGGGAGTGATGGTGATTATAATTTGGGGGGTGATGGTGATTATAAATTGGGGGGTGATGGTGATTATAAATTGGGAGAGTGATGGTGATTATAAATTGGGGGTGTGATGATTATTATTCGGGGGGTGATGGTGATTATAAATCAGGGGTGATAGTGATTATAAATTGGGGGGTGATGGTGATTTTAAATCGGCGAGTGATGGTGATTATAAATTGGGGGTGTGATGATTATTATTCGGGGGGTGATGGTGATTATAAATCAGGGGTGATAGTGATTATAAATTGGGGGGTGATGGTGATTTTAAATCGGCGAGTGATGGTGATTATAAATTGGGGGTGTGATGATTATTATTCGGGGGGTGATGGTGATTATAAATCAGGGGTGATAGTGATTATAAATTGGGGGAGTGATGGTGATTATAAATTGGGGGAGAGACAGTGGTTATAAATTGGGGGGTGACGGTGACTATGCATTGGGGGGTGATGGTGACTATAAATTGGGGGGTGTCGGTGATTACAAATTGGGGGATGACGGTGATTTTAAGTTGGGGGTGTGACGGTGATTTTAAGCTGGGGGAGTGATGGTGATTATAAGATGGGGGGGTGATGGTGATTATAAGATGGAGGGTGATGGTGATTATAATATGGAGGGTGATGGTGATTATAAGATGGGAGGTGATGGTGATTATAAGACGGGGGGTGATGGTGATTATAATATGGAGGGTGATGGTGATTATAAGATGGGAGGTGATGGTGATTATAAATTGGGGGTGACGGTGATTATAAGATGGGGGGGTGATGGTGATTATAAGACGGGGGGTGATGGTGATTATAAATTGGGGGTGACGGTGATTATAAGATGGGGGGTGATGGTGATTATAATATGGAGGGTGATGGTGATTATAAGATGGGAGGTGATGGTGATTATAAATTGGGGGGGGTGTTGGTGATTATAAATTGGGGGGGGTGATGGTGATTATAAATTGGGGGGTGATGGTGATTATAAATTAGGGGGGTGATGGTGATTATAAGATGGGGGTGATGGTGATTATAAGATGGGGGGTGATGGTGATTATAAATTGCGGGGGTGATGGTAATTATAAATTGGGGGTGATGGTGATTATAAGATGGGGAGTGATGGTGATTATAAATTGGGGGGGTGATGGTGATTATAAATTGGGGGGGTGATGGTAATTATAAATTGGGTGTGATGGTGATTATTAGATGGGGGCTGATGGTGATTATAAATTGCGGGGGTGATGGTGATTATAAATTGGGGATGATGGTGATTATAAATTGGGGGTGATGGTGATTATAAGATGGGGGTTGATGGTGATTATAAATTGGGGGGGTGATGGTGATTATAAATTGGGGGGGTGATGGTAATTATAAATTGGGGGTGATGGTGATTATAAGATGGGGGGTGATGGTGATTATAAATTGCGGGGGTGATGGTGATTATAAATTGGGGGTGATGGTGATTATAAGATTGGGGGTGATGGTGACTATAAATGGGGTGTGATGGTGACTATAAATGGAGTGGTGATGGTGACTATAAATTGGGGGTGATAGTGATTTTAAGTTGGGAGTCTGATGGTGATTATAAGTTGGGGGTGTGATGGTGATTATAAGATGGAGGGTGATGGTGATTATAAGATGGGGGGTGATGGTGAATATAAGATGGGGGTGATGGTGATTATAAGATGGGGGGTGATGGTGAATATAAGATCGGGGTGATGGTGATTATAAGATGGGGGTGTTGCTGATTATAAGATGGGGGGTGATGGTGAATATAAGATGGGGGGTGATGGTGATTATAAATTGGGGGAGTGATGATGATTATAAGTTGGGGGGGTGATGGTGATTATAAATTGGGGGGAGATTGTGATTATAAGTTGGGGGTGTGATGGTGATTATAAGTTGGGGGGGTGATGGTGATTATAAGATGGGGGGGTGATGGTGACTATAAATTGGGGGATGATGGTGACTATAAAATGGGCGGTGATTGTGATTTTAAGTTGGGGGTGTGATGGTGATTATAAGTTGGGGGAGTGATGATGATTATAAGTTGGGGGTGTGATGGTGATTATAAGTTGGGGGTGTGATGGTGATTATAAGTTGGGGGGGTGATGATGATTATAAGTTGGGGGTGTGATGGTGATTATAAGTTGAGGGGGTGATGGTGATTATAAGTTGGGGGGGTGATGGTGATTATAAGATGGGGGGTGATGGTGAATATAAGATGGGGGTGGTGGTGATTATAAGATGGAGGGTGATGGTGATTATAAGATGGGGGGTGATGGTGAATATAAGATCGGGGTGATGGTGATTATAAGATGGGGGGTGATGGTGAATATAAGATCGGGGTAATGGTGATTATAAGTTGGGGGGTGATGGTGAATATAAGATGGGGGTGATGGTGATTATAAGATGGGGGTGATGGTGATTATAAGATGTGGGGTGATGGTGATTATAAATTGGGGGGTGATGGTGGTTATAAATTGGGGGGGTGAGGCTGATTATAAATTGGGGGGTGATGGTGATTATAAGTTGGGTGGTGATTGTGACTATAAGTTGGGGGGTGATGGTGATTATAAGATGGGGGGTGATGGTGACTATAAATTGGGGAGGGGTGATAGTAAATATAAGATGGGGGGGTTATGGTGATTATAAGATGGGGGGTAATGGTGACTATAAATTGGGGTGTGATGGTGACTATAAATTGGGGGGTGATGGTGGTTATAAATTGGGGGGTGAAGCTGATTATAAATTGGGGGGTGATGGTGATTATAAGTTGGGTGGTGATTGTGACTATAAGTTGGGGGGTGATGGTGACTATAAATTTGGGGAGGGGTGATAGTAAATATAAGATGGGGGGGTGATGGTGATTATAAATTGGGGGCTGATGGTGACTATAAATTGGGGGGTGATGGTGATTATACATTGGGGGGTGTTGCTGATTATAAATTGGGGGGTGATGGTGATTATAAGATGGGGGGTGATGGTGATTATAAATTGGGGGAGTGATGATGATTATAAATTGGGGGGGTGATGATGATTATAAATTGGGGAGTGATGGTGATTATAATTTGGGGGGTGATGGTGATTATAAATTGGGGGGTGATGGTGATTATAAATTGGGAGAGTGATGGTGATTATAAATTGGGGGTGTGATGATTATTATTCGGGGGGTGATGGTGATTATAAATCAGGGGTGATAGTGATTATAAATTGGGGGGTGATGGTGATTTTAAATCGGCGAGTGATGGTGATTATAAATTGGGGGTGTGATGATTATTATTCGGGGGGTGATGGTGATTATAAATCAGGGGTGATAGTGATTATAAATTGGGGGGTGATGGTGATTTTAAATCGGCGAGTGATGGTGATTATAAATTGGGGGTGTGATGATTATTATTCGGGGGGTGATGGTGATTATAAATCAGGGGTGATAGTGATTATAAATTGGGGGAGTGATGGTGATTATAAATTGGGGGAGAGACAGTGGTTATAAATTGGGGGGTGACGGTGACTATGCATTGGGGGGTGATGGTGACTATAAATTGGGGGGTGTCGGTGATTACAAATTGGGGGATGACGGTGATTTTAAGTTGGGGGTGTGACGGTGATTTTAAGCTGGGGGAGTGATGGTGATTATAAGATGGGGGGGTGATGGTGATTATAAGATGGAGGGTGATGGTGATTATAATATGGAGGGTGATGGTGATTATAAGATGGGAGGTGATGGTGATTATAAGACGGGGGGTGATGGTGATTATAATATGGAGGGTGATGGTGATTATAAGATGGGAGGTGATGGTGATTATAAATTGGGGGTGACGGTGATTATAAGATGGGGGGGTGATGGTGATTATAAGACGGGGGGTGATGGTGATTATAAATTGGGGGTGACGGTGATTATAAGATGGGGGGTGATGGTGATTATAATATGGAGGGTGATGGTGATTATAAGATGGGAGGTGATGGTGATTATAAATTGGGGGGGTGTTGGTGATTATAAATTGGGGGGGGTGATGGTGATTATAAATTGGGGGGTGATGGTGATTATAAATTAGGGGGGTGATGGTGATTATAAGATGGGGGTGATGGTGATTATAAGATGGGGGGTGATGGTGATTATAAATTGCGGGGGTGATGGTAATTATAAATTGGGGGTGATGGTGATTATAAGATGGGGGGTGATGGTGATTATAAATTGGGGGGGTGATGGTGATTATAAATTGGGGGGGTGATGGTAATTATAAATTGGGTGTGATGGTGATTATTAGATGGGGGCTGATGGTGATTATAAATTGCGGGGGTGATGGTGATTATAAATTGGGGATGATGGTGATTATAAATTGGGGGTGATGGTGATTATAAGATGGGGGTTGATGGTGATTATAAATTGGGGGGGTGATGGTGATTATAAATTGGGGGGGTGATGGTAATTATAAATTGGGGGTGATGGTGATTATAAGATGGGGGGTGATGGTGATTATAAATTGCGGGGGTGATGGTGATTATAAATTGGGGGTGATGGTGATTATAAGATTGGGGGTGATGGTGACTATAAATGGGGTGTGATGGTGACTATAAATGGAGTGGTGATGGTGACTATAAATTGGGGGTGATAGTGATTTTAAGTTGGGAGTGTGATGGTGATTATAAGTTGGGGGTGTGATGGTGATTATAAGATGGAGGGTGATGGTGATTATAAGATGGGGGGTGAAGGTGAATATAAGATGGGGGTGATGGTGATTATAAGATGGGGGGTGATGGTGAATATAAGATCGGGGTGATGGTGATTATAAGATGGGGGTGTTGCTGATTATAAGATGGGGGGTGATGGTGAATATAAGATCGGGTTGATGGTGATTATAAGATGGGGGGTGATGGTGATTATAAGATGGGGGGTGATGGTGATTATAAATTGGGGGAGTGATGATGATTATAAGTTGGGGGGGTGATGGTGATTATAAATTGGGGGGAGATTGTGATTATAAGTTGGGGGTGTGATGGTGATTATAAGTTGGGGGGGTGATGGTGATTATAAGATGGGGGGGTGATGGTGACTATAAATTGGGGGATGATGGTGACTATAAATTGGGGGGTGATTGTGATTTTAAGTTGGGGGTGTGATGGTGATTATAAGTTGGGGGAGTGATGATGATTATAAGTTGGGGGTGTGATGGTGATTATAAGTTGGGGGTGTGATGGTGATTATAAGTTGGGGGGGTGATGATGATTATAAGTTGGGGGTGTGATGGTGATTATAAGTTGAGGGGGTGATGGTGATTATACGTTGGGGGGGTGATGGTGATTATAAGATGGGGGGTGATGGTGAATATAAGATGGGGGTGGTGGTGATTATAAGATGGAGGGTGATGGTGATTATAAGATGGGGGGTGATGGTGAATATAAGATCGGGGTGATGGTGATTATAAGATGGGGGGTGATGGTGAATATAAGATCGGGGTGATGGTGATTATAAGTTGGGGGGTGATGGTGAATATAAGATGGGGGTGATGGTGATTATAAGATGGGGGTGATGGTGATTATAAGATGTGGGGTGATGGTGATTATAAATTGGGGGGTGATGGTGGTTATAAATTGGGGGGGTGAGGCTGATTATAAATTGGGGGGTGATGGTGATTATAAGTTGGGTGGTGATTGTGACTATAAGTTGGGGGGTGATGGTGACTATAAATTTGGGGAGGGGTGATAGTAAATATAAGATGGGGGGTGATGCTGATTATAAATTGGGGGCTGATGGTGACTATAAATTGGGGGGTGATGGTGATTATACATTGGGGGGTGATGCTGATTATAAATTGGGGGGTGATGGTGATTATAAGATGGGGGGTGATGGTGATTATAAATTGGGGGAGTGATGATGATTATAAATTGGGGGGTGATGGTGATTATAAATTGGGGAGTGATGGTGATTATAAATTGGGGGGGTGATGGTGATTATAAATTGGGAGAGTGATGGTGATTATAAATTGGGGGGGTGATGATGATTATAAATTGGGGAGTGATGGTGATTATAAATTGGGGGGTGATGGTGATTATAAATTGGGAGAGTGATGGTGATTATAAATTGGGGGTGTGATGATTATTATTCGGGGGGTGATGGTGATTATAAATCAGGGGTGATAGTGATTATAAATCGGGGGGTGATGGTGATTTTAAATCGGCGAGTGATGGTGATTATAAATTGGGGGAGTGATGGTGATTATAAATTGGGGGAGTGACAGTGGTTATAAATTTGGGGGTGACGGTGACTATGCATTGGGGGTGATGGTGACTATAAATTGGGGGGTGTCGGTGATTACAAATTGGGGGATGACGGTGATTTTAAGTTGGGGGTGTGACGGTGATTTTAAGCTGGGGGAGTGATGGTGATTATAAGATGGGGGGGTGATGGTGATTATAAGATGGAGGGTGATGGTGATTATAATATGGAGGGTGATGGTGATTATAAGATGGGAGGTGATGGTGATTATAAGACGGGGGGTGATGGTGATTATAATATGGAGGGTGATGGTGATTATAAGATGGGAGGTGATGGTGATTATAAATTGGGGGTGACGGTGATTATAAGATGGGGGGGTGATGGTGATTATAAGATGGGAGGTGATGGTGATTATAAGATGGGAGTGATGGTGATTATAAGATGGGGGCTGATGGTGATTATAAGATGGGGGTGATAGTGATTATAAGATGGGGGGTGATGGTGATTATAAGATGGGGGGTGATGGTGATTATAAGATGGGGGGTGATGGTGATTATAAGATGGGGGTGATAGTGATTATAAGATGGGGGGTGATGGTGATTATAAGATGGGGGTGATGGTGATTATAAGATGGGGGCTGATGGTGATTATAAGATGGGGGTGATAGTGATTATAAGATGGGGGGTGATGGTGATTATAAGATGGGGGGTGATGGTGATTATAAGATGGGGGGGTGATGGTGAATATAAGATCGGGGTGATGGTGATTATAAGATGGGGGGTGATGGTGAATATAAGATCGGGGTGATGGTGATTATAAGTTGGGGGGTGATGGTGAATATAAGATGGGGGTGATGGTGATTATAAATTGGGGGGGTGATGGTGATTATAAATTGGGAGAGTGATGGTGATTATAAATTGGGGGTGATGGTGATTATAAATTGGGGGTGATGGTGATTATAAGATGGGGGGTGATGGTGATTATAAATTGGGGGGTGATGGTGATTATAAATTGGGGGGGTGATGGTAATTATAAATTGGGGGTGATGGTGATTATAAGATGGGGGGTGATGGTGATTATAAATTGCGGGGGTGATGGTCACTATAAATGGGGTGTGATGGTGATTATAAGATTGGGGGTGATGGTGACTATAAATGGGGTGTGATGGTGACTATAAATGGAGGGGTGATGGTGACTATAAATTGGGGGTGATAGTGATCTTAAGTTGCGAGTGTGATGGTGATTATAAGTTGGGGGTGGGTTGGTGATTATAAGATGGAGGGTGATGGTGATTATAAGATGGGGGGTGATGGTGAATATAAGATGGGGGTGATGGTGATTATAAGATGGGGGGTGCTGGTGATTATAATTTGGGGGTGATGGTGATTATAAGATGGGGGGTGATGGTGAATATAAGATGGGGGTGATGGTGATTATAAGATGGGGGGTGATGGTGAATATAAGATCGGGGTGAGGGTGATTATAAGATGGGGGTTTGATGGTGATTATAAGATGGGAGTGATGGTGATTATAAGATGGGGGCTGATGGTGATTATAAGATGGGGGTGATAGTGATTATAAGATGGGGGGTGATGGTGATTATAAGATGGGGGTGATGGTGATTATAAGATGGGGGGTGATGGTGATTATAAGATGGGGGGTGATAGTGATTATAAGATGGGGGGTGATGGTGATTATAAGATGGGGGGTGATGGTGAATATAAGAAGGGGGCTGATGGTGATTATAAGATGGGGGTGATAGTGATTATAAGATGGGGGGTGATGGTGATTATAAGATGGGGGGTGATGGTGATTATAAGATGGGGGGTGATGGTGAATATAAGATCGGGGGTGATGGTGATTATAAGATGGGGGGTGATGGTGAATATAAGATCGGGGGTGATGGTAATTATAAATTGGGTGTGATGGTGATTATTAGATGGGGGCTGATGGTGATTATAAATTGCGGGGGTGATGGTGATTATAAATTGGGGGTGATGGTGATTATAAATTGGGTGTGATGGTGATTATTAGATGGGGGCTGATGGTGATTATAAATTGCGGGGGTGATGGTGATTATAAATTGGGGGTGATGGTGATTATAAATTGGGGGTGATGGTGATTATAAGATGGGGGGTGATGGTGATTATAAATTGGGGGGGTGATGGTGATTATAAATTGGGGGGTGATGGTAATTATAAATTGGGGGTGATGGTGATTATAAGATGGGGGGTGATGGTGATTATAAATTGCGGGGGTGATGGTGATTATAAATTGGGGGTGATGGTGATTATAAGATTGGGGGTGATGGTGACTATAAATGGGGTGGTGATGGTGACTATAAATGGAGGGGTGATGGTGACTATAAATTGGGGGGTGATAGTGATCTTAAGTTGCGAGTGTGATGGTGATTATAAGTTGGGGGAGTGATGATGATTATAAGATGGGGGTGTGATGGTGATTATAAGTTGGGGGTGTGATGGTGATTATAAGTTGGGGGGGTGATGATAATTATAAGTTGGGGGTGTGATGCTGATTATAAGTTGGGGGGGTGATGCTGATTATAAGTTGGGGGGGTGATGGTGATTATAAGATGGAGGGTGACGGTGATTATAAGATCGGGGTGATGGTGATTATAAGATGGGGGGTGATGGTGAATATAAGATCGGGGTGATGGTGATTATAAGATGGGGGGTGATGGTGAATATAAGATCGGGGTGATGGTGAATATAAGATGGGGGTGATGGTGATTATAAGATGGGGGTGATGGTGATTATAAGATGTGGGGTGATGGTGATTATAAATTGGGGGTGATGGTGATTATAAGATGGGGGGTGATGGTGACTATAAATTGGGGAGGGGTGATAGTGAATATAAGATGGGGGGGTGATGGTGATTATAAGATGGGGGGTGATGGTGACTATAAATTGGGGGGGTGATGGTGATTATAAATTGGCGGGTGATGGTGATTGTAAATTGGGGAGTGATGGTGATTATAAATGGGGGGAGTGATTGTGATTATAAATCGGGGGAGTGATGGTGATTATAAATTGGGGGGTGACGGTGACTATAAATTGGGGGGTGATGGTGAGTATAAATGGGGGGATGATGGTGATTATAAATTGGGGGATGACGGTGACTATCAATTGGGGGGTGATGGTGATTATAAATTGGGGGAGTGATGGTGATTATAAATCGGGGGAGTGATGGTGATTATAAATGGAGGGGTGATGGTGATTATAAATTGGGGGGGTGATGGTGATTATAAATTGGGGGAGTGATGGTGATTATAAATCGGGGGAGTGATGGTGATTATAAATGGAGGGGTGATGGTGATTATAAATCGGGGGAGTGATGGTGATTATAAATCGGGGGAGTGATGGTGATTATAAATGGAGGGGTGATGGTGATTACAAATTGGGGGAGTGATGGTGATTATAAATCGGGGGAGTGATGGTGATTATAAATTGGGGGAGTGATGGTGATTATAAATCGAGGGAGTGATGGTGATTATAAGATGGGGGGTGATGGTGATTATAAGATGGGGGTGACGGTGATTATAAGATGGGGGTGACGGTGATTATAAGATGGATGAGTGATGGTGATTATAAGATGGGAAGTGACGGTGATTATAAGATGGGGCTGACGGTGATTATAAAATGGGGGGTGACGGAGATTATAAGATGGGAGTGACGATCATTATAATTGGGGGGTGATGGTGATTATAAGATGGGGGGTGATGGTGATTATAAGTTGGGGGGGTGATGGTGATTATAAGTTGGGGGGGTGATGGTGATTATAAGATGGGGAGTGACGGTGATTATAAGATGGGGGGGTGATGGTGATTATAAATTGGGGGTGATGGTGATTATAAGATGGGGGGTGATGGTGACTATAAATTGGGGAGGGGTGATAGTGAATATAAGATGGGGGGGTGATGGTGATTATAAGATGGGGGGTGATGGTGACTATAAATTGGGGGGGTGATGGTGATTATAAATTGGCGGGTGATGGTGATTGTAAATTGGGGGAGTGATGGTGATTATAAATGGGGGGAGTGATTGTGATTATAAATCGGGGGAGTGATGGTGATTATAAATTGGGGGGTGACGGTGACTATAAATTGGGGGGTGATGGTGAGTATAAATGGGGGGATGATGGTGATTATAAATTGGGGGATGACGGTGACTATCAATTGGGGGGTGATGGTGATTATAAATTGGGGGAGTGATGGTGATTATAAATCGGGGGAGTGATGGTGATTATAAATGGAGGGGTGATGGTGATTATAAATTGGGGGGGTGATGGTGATTATAAATTGGGGGAGTGATGGTGATTATAAATCGGGGGAGTGATGGTGATTATAAATGGAGGGGTGATGGTGATTATAAATCGGGGGAGTGATGGTGATTATAAATCGGGGGAGTGATGGTGATTATAAATGGAGGGGTGATGGTGATTACAAATTGGGGGAGTGATGGTGATTATAAATCGGGGGAGTGATGGTGATTATAAATTGGGGGAGTGATGGTGATTATAAATCGAGGGAGTGATGGTGATTATAAGATGGGGGGTGATGGTGATTATAAGATGGGGGTGACGGTGATTATAAGATGGGGGTGACGGTGATTATAAGATGGATGAGTGATGGTGATTATAAGATGGGAAGTGACGGTGATTATAAGATGGGGCTGACGGTGATTATAAAATGGGGGGTGACGGAGATTATAAGATGGGAGTGACGATCATTATAATTGGGGGGTGATGGTGATTATAAGATGGGGGGTGATGGTGATTATAAGTTGGGGGGGTGATGGTGATTATAAGTTGGGGGGGTGATGGTGATTATAAGATGGGGAGTGACGGTGATTATAAGATGGGGGGGTGATGGTGATTATAAGATGGTGGGGTGACGGCGATTATAAGATGGGGGGATGATGGTGATTATAAATTGGGGGGGTGATGGTAATTATAAATTGGGGGTGATGGTGATTATAAGATGGGGTGTGATGGTGATTATAAATTGCAGGGGTGATGGTGATTATAAATTGGGGTGATGGTGACTATAAATGGGGTGTGATGGTGACAATAAATGGAGGGGTGATAGTGATTTTAAGTTGGGAGTGTGATGGTGATTATAAGTTGGGGGTGTGATGGTGATTATAAGATGGAGGGTGATGGTGATTATAAGATGGGGGGTGATGGTGAATATAAGATGGGGGTGATGGTGATTATAAGATGGGGGGTGCTGGTGATTATAAGTTGGGGGTGATGGTGATTATAAGATGGGGGGTGATGGTGAATATAAGATGGGGGTGATGGTGATTATAAGATGGGGGGTGATGGTGAATATAAGATCGGGGTGATGGTGATTATAAGATGGGGGGTGATGGTGATTATAAGATGGGGGTGATGGTGATTATAAGATGGGGGGTGACGGTGATTATAAGATGGGGGTGATGGTGATTATAAGATGGGGGGTGATGGTGATTATAAGATGGTGGGGTGATGGTGATTATAAGTTGGGGGGGTGATGGTGATTATAAGTTGGGGGGGTGATGGTGGTTATAAGATGGGGAGTGACGGTGATTATAAGATGGGGGGGTGATGGTGATTATAAGATGGTGGGGTGATGGCGATTATAAGATGGGGGGGTGATGGTGATTATAAGTTGGGGGGGTGATGGTGATTACAAGATGGGGAGTGACGGTGATTATAAATGGGGGGGGTGATGGTGATTATAAGATGGTGGGGTGACGGCGATTATAAGATGGGGTGGTGATGGTGATTATAAGATGGAGGGGTGATGGTGATTATAAGATGGGGGTTGATGGTGATTATAAGATGGGGGGTGATGGTGATTATAAGATGGGGAGTGACGGTGATTATAAAATGGAAGGTGACGGTGATTATAAGATTAGAGGTGACGGTGATTATAGGTTGGGGGGGTGATGGTGATTATAAGATGGGGGGTGATGGTGACTATAAATTGGGGAGGGGTGATAGTAAATATAAGATGGGGGGGTTATGGTGATTATAAGATGGGGGGTAATGGTGACTATAAATTGGGGTGTGATGGTGACTATAAATTGGGGGGTGATGGTGGTTATAAATTGGGGGGTGAAGCTGATTATAAATTGGGGGGTGATGGTGATTATAAGTTGGGTGGTGATTGTGACTATAAGTTGGGGGGTGATGGTGACTATAAATTTGGGGAGGGGTGATAGTAAATATAAATCGGGGGAGTGATGGTGATTATAAATGGAGGGGTGATGGTGATTATAAATTGGGGGGGTGATGGTGATTATAAATTGGGAGAGTGATGGTGATTATAAATTGGGGGTGTGATGATGATTATAAATTGGGGAGTGATGGTGATTATAAATGGGGGGGGTGATGGTGATTATAAATTGGGAGAGTGATGGTGATTATAAATTGGGAGAGTGATGGTGATTATAAATTGGGGGTGTGATGATTATTATTCGGGGGGTGATGGTGATTATAAATCAGGGGTGATAGTGATTATAAATCGGGGGGTGATGGTGATTTTAAATCGGCGAGTGATGGTGATTATAAATTGGGGGAGTGATGGTGATTATAAATTGGGGGAGTGACAGTCGTTATAAATTGGGGGGTGACGGTGACTATGCATTGGGGGGTGATGGTGACTATAAATTGGGGGGTGTCGGTGATTACAAATTGGGGGATGACGGTGATTTTAAGTTGGGGGTGTGACGGTGATTTTAAGCTGGGGGAGTGATGGTGATTATAAGATTGGGGGGTGATGGTGATTATAAGATGGAGGGTGATGGTGATTATAATATGGAGGGTGATGGTGATTATAAGATGGGAGGTGATGGTGATTATAAGACGGGGGGTGATGGTGATTATAATATGGAGGGTGATGGTGATTATAAGATGGGAGGTGATGGTGATTATAAATTGGGGGTGACGGTGATTATAAGATGGGGGGGTGATGGTGATTATAAGACGGGGGGTGATGGTGATTATAAATTGGGGGTGACGGTGATTATAAGATGGGGGGTGATGGTGATTATAATATGGAGGGTGATGGTGATTATAAGATGGGAGGTGATGGTGATTATAAATTGGGGGGGTGATGGTGATTATAAATTGGGGGGGTGATGGTGATTATAAATTGGGGGGTGATGGTGATTATAAATTGGGGGGGGTGATGGTGATTATAAGATGGGGGTGATGGTGATTATAAGATGGGGGGTGATGGTGATTATAAATTGCGGGGGTGATGGTAATTATAAATTGGGGGTGATGGTGATTATAAGATGGGGGGTGATGGTGATTATAAATTGGGGGGGTGATGGTGATTATAAATTGGGGGGGTGATGGTAATTATAAATTGGGTGTGATGGTGATTATTAGATGGGGGCTGATGGTGATTATAAATTGCGGGGGTGATGGTGATTATAAATTGGGGGTGATGGTGATTATAAATTGGGGGTGATGGTGATTATAAGATGGGGGGTGATGGTGATTATAAATTGGGGGGGTGATGGTGATTATAAATTGGGGGGGTGATGGTAATTATAAATTGGGGGTGATGGTGATTATAAGATGGGGGGTGATGGTGATTATAAATTGCGGGGGTGATGGTGATTATAAATTGGGGGTGATGGTGATTATAAGATTGGGGGTGATGGTGACTATAAATGGGGTGTGATGGTGACTATAAATGGAGGGGTGATGGTGACTATAAATTGGGGGTGATAGTGATCTTAAGTTGCGAGTGTGATGGTGATTATAAGTTGGGGGTGGGTTGGTGATTATAAGATGGAGGGTGATGGTGATTATAAGATGGGGGGTGATGGTGAATATAAGATGGGGGTGATGGTGATTATAAGATGGGGGGTGATGGTGAATATAAGATGGGGGTGATGGTGATTATAAGATGGGGGGTGATGGTGAATATAAGATCGGGGTGATGGTGATTATAAGATGGGGGTGTTGGTGATTATAAGATGGGGGGTGATGGTGAATATAAGATCGGGGTGATGGTGATTATAAGATGGGGGTTTGATGGTGATTATAAGATGGGAGTGATGGTGATTATAAGATGGGGGTGATGGTGATTATAAGATGGGGGGTGATGGTGATTATAAGATGGGGGTGATAGTGATTATAAGATGGGGGGTGATGGTGATTATAAGATGGGGGGTGATGGTGATTATAAGATGGGGGGTGATGGTGAATATAAGATCGGGGTGATGGTGATTATAAGATGGGGGGTGATGGTGAATATAAGATCGGGGTGATGGTGATTATAAGTTGGGGGGTGATGGTGAATATAAGATGGGGGTGATGGTGATTATAAGATGGGGGTGATGGTGATTATAAGATGGGGGGTGATGGTGATTATAAATTGGGGGTGATGGTGATTATAAGATGGGGGCTGATGGTGATTATAAGATGGGGGCTGATGGTGATTATAAGTTGGGGGGTGATGGTGATTATAAGTTGGGGGGTGATTGTGACTTTAAGATGGGGGGTGATGGTGATTAAAAATTGGGGGGTGATGGTGATTATAAGATGGGGGTGATGGTGATTATAAGATGGGGGGTGATGGTGATTATAAGATGGGGGGTGATGGTGATTATAAATTGGGGGAGTGATGATGATTATAAGTTGGGGGGGTGATGGTGATTATAAATTGGGGGGTGATTGTGATTATAAGTTGGGGGTGTGATGGTGATTATAAGTTGGGGGGGTGATGGTGATTATAAGATGGGGGGGTGATGGTGACTATAAATTGGGGGATGATGGTGACTATAAATTGGGGGGTGATTGTGATTTTAAGTTGGGGGTGTGATGGTGATTATAAGTTGGGGGAGTGATGATGATTATAAGTTGGGGGTGTGATGGTGATTATAAGTTGGGGGTGTGATGGTGATTATAAGTTGGGGGGGTGATGATGATTATAAGTTGGGGGTGTGATGCTGATTATAAGTTGGGGGGGTGATGGTGATTATAAGATGGGGGGTGATGGTGAATATAAGATGGGGGTGGTGGTGATTATAAGATGGAGGGTGATGGTGATTATAAGATGGGGGGTGATGGTGAATATAAGATCGGGGTGATGGTGATTATAAGATGGGGGGTGATGGTGAATATAAGATCGGGGTGATGGTGAATATAAGATGGGGGTGATGGTGATTATAAGATGGGGGTGATGGTGATTATAAGATGTGGGGTGATGGTGATTATAAATTGGGGGTGATGGTGAATATAAGATGGGGGGTGATGGTGACTATAAATTGGGGAGGGGTGATAGTGAATATAAGATGGGGGGGTGATGGTGATTATAAGATGGGGGGTGATGGTGACTATAAATTGGGGGGGTGATGGTGATTATAAATTGGCGGGTGATGGTGATTGTAAATTGGGGGAGTGATGGTGATTATAAATGGGGGAGTGATTGTGATTATAAATCGGGGGAGTGATGGTGATTATAAATTGGGGGGTGACGGTGACTATAAATTGGGGGGTGATGGTGAGTATAAATGGGGGGATGATGGTGATTATAAATTGGGGGGTGACGGTGACTATCAATTGGGGGGTGATGGTGATTATAAATTGGGGGAGTGATGGTGATTATAAATCGGGGGAGTGATGGTGATTATAAATGGAGGGGTGATGGTGATTATAAATTGGGGGGGTGATGGTGATTATAAATTGGGGGAGTGATGGTGATTATAAATCGGGGGAGTGATGGTGATTATAAATTGGGGGAGTGATGGTGATTATAAATCGAGGGAGTGATGGTGATTATAAGATGGGGGGTGATGGTGATTATAAGATGGGGGGTGATGGTGATTATAAGATGGGGGGTGACGGTGATTATAAGATGGGGGTGACGGTGATTATAAGATGGATGAGTGATGGTGATAATAAGATGGGAGGTGACGGTGATTATAAATCGGGGGAGTGATGGTGATTATAAATGGAGGGGTGATGGTGATTATAAATCGGGGGAGTGATGGTGATTATAAATCGGGGGAGTGATGGTGATTATAAATTGGGGGAGTGATGGTGATTATAAATCGAGGGAGTGATGGTGATTATAAGATGGGGGGTGATGGTGATTATAAGATGGGGGGTGATGGTGATTATAAGATGGGGGTGACGGTGATTATAAGATGGGGGTGACGGTGATTATAAGATGGATGAGTGATGGTGATAATAAGATGGGAGGTGACGGTGATTATAAGATGGGGCTGACGGTGATTATAAAATGGGGGGTGACGGAGATTATAAGATGGGAGTGACGATCATTATAATTGGGGGGTGATGGTGATTATAAGATGGGGGGTGATGGTGATTATAAGTTGGGGGGGTGATGGTGATTATAAGTTGGGGGGGTGATGGTGATTATAAGATGGGGAGTGACGGTGATTATAAGATGGGGGGGTGATGGTGATTATAAGATGGTGGGGTGATGGTGATTATAAATTGGGGGGGTGATGGTAATTATAAATTGGGGGTGATGGTGATTATAAGATGGGGTGTGATGGTGATTATAAATTGGGGTGATGGTGACTATAAATGGGGTGTGATGGTGACTATAAATGGAGGGGTGATAGTGATTTTAAGTTGGGAGTGTGATGGTGATTATAAGTTGGGGGTGTGATGGTGATTATAAGATGGAGGGTGATGGTGATTATAAGATGGGGGGTGATGGTGAATATAAGATGGGGGTGATGGTGATTATAAGATGGGGGGTGCTGGTGATTATAAGTTGGGGGTGATGGTGATTATAAGATGGGGGGTGATGGTGAATATAAGATGGGGGTGATGGTGATTATAAGATGGGGGGTGATGGTGAATATAAGATCGGGGTGATGGTGATTATAAGATGGGGGGTGATGGTGAATATAAGATGGGGGTGATGGTAATTATAAGATGGGGGGTGATGGTGATTATAAGATGGGGGTGATGGTGATTATAAGATGGGGGGTGACGGTGATTATAAGATGGGGGTGATGGTGATTATAAGATGGGGGGTGATGGTGATTATAAGATGGGGGGTGATGGTGATTATAAGATGGGGGGTGATGGTGATTATAAGATGGGGGTGATGGTGATTATAAGATGGGGGGTGATGGTGATTATAAGATGGGGGGTGATGGTGATTATAAGATGGGGGGTGATGGTGATTATAAGATGGGGGTGATGGTGATTATAAGATGGGGGGTGATGGTGATTATAAGATGGGGGTGATGGTGATTATAAGATGGGGGTGATGGTGATTATAAGATGGGGGGTGATGGTGATTATAAGATGGGGGGTGATGGTGATTATAAGATGGGGGGTGATGGTGATTATAAGATGGGGGGTGATGGTGAATATAAGATCAGGGTGATGGTGATTATAAGATGGGGGGTGATGGTGAATATAAGATCGGGGTGATGGTGATTATAAGTTGGGGGGTGATGGTGAATATAAGATGGGGGTGATGGTGATTATAAGATGGGGGTGATGGTGATTATAAGATGGGGGGTGATGGTGATTATAAATTGGGGGTGATGGTGATTATAAGATGGGGGGTGATGGTGATTATAAGTTGGGGGGTGATGGTGATTATAAGTTGGGGGGTGATTGTGACTATAAGATGGGGGGTGATGGTGATTATAAATTGGGGGGTGATTGTGATTATAAGATGGGGGTGATTGTGATTATAAGATGGGGGGTGATGGTGATTATAAATTGGGGGAGTGATGATGATTATAAGTTGGGGGGGGGTGATGGTGATTATAAATTGGGGGGTGATTGTGATTATAAGTTGGGGGTGTGATGGTGATTATAAGTTGGGGGGTGATGGTGATTATAAGATGGGTGTGATGGTGACTATAAATTGGGGGATGATGGTGACTATAAATTGGGGGGTGATTGTGATTTTAAGTTGGGTGTGTGATGGTGATTATAAGTTGGGGGAGTGATGATGATTATAAGTTGGGGGTGTGATGGTGATTATAAGTTGGGGGGGTGATGATGATTATAAGTTGGGGGTGTGATGGTGATTATAAGTTGGGGGGGTGATGGTGATTATAAGTTGGGGGGGTGATGGTGATTATAAGATTGGGGGTGATGGTGAATATAAGATGGGGGTGGTGGTGATTATAAGATGGGGGGTGATGGTGATTATAAGATGGGGGGTGATGGTGAATATAAGATCGGGGTGATGGTGATTATAAGATGGGGGGTGATGGTGAATATAAGATCGGGTTGATGGTGATTATAAGTTGGGGGATGATGGTGAATATAAGATGGGGGTGATGGTGATTATAAGATGGGGGTGATGGTGATTATAAGATGGGGGCTGATGGTGATTATAAATTGGGGGTGATGGTGATTATAATATGGGGGGTGATGGTGAATATAAATTGGGGAGGGGTGATAGTGAATATAAGATTGGGGGGGTGATGGTGATTATAAGATGGGGGGTGATGGTGACTATAAATTGGGGGGTGATGGTGATTGTAAATTGGGGGAGTGATTGTGATTATAAATCGGGGGAGTGATGGTGATTATAAATTGGGGGGTGACGGTGACTATAAATTGGGGGGTGATGGTGATTATAAATGGGGGGGTGATGGTGATTATAAATTGGGGGGTGACGGTGACTATAAATCGGGGGAGTGATGGTGATTATAAATGAGGGGGTGATGGTGATTATAAATTGGGGGAGTGATGGTGATTATAAATCGGGGGAGTGATGGTGATTATAAATTGGGCGTGTGATGGTGATTATAAATCGAGGGAGTGATGGTGATTATAAATTGGGGGGGTGATGGTGATTATAAGATGGGGGGTGATGGTGATTATAAGATGGGGGGTGATGGTGATTATAAGATGGTGGGGTGATGGCGATTATAAGATGGGGGGTGATGGTGATTATAAGATGGTGGGGTGATGGCGATTATAAGATGGGGGGGTGATGGTGATTATAAGTTGGGGGGGTGATGGTGATTATAAGATGGGGGTGACGGTGATTATAAGATGGGGGTGATGGTGAATATAAGATGGGGGTGACGGTGATTATAAGATGGGGGTGATGGTGATTATAAGATGGGGTTGACGGTGATTATAAGATGGGGGTGATGGTGATTATAAGATGGAGGATTGATGGTGATTATAAGATGGGGCTGACGGTGATTATAAAATGGGGGGTGACGGAGATTATAAGATGGGAGGTGACGATCATTATAATTGGGGGGTGATGGTGATTATAAGATGGTGGGGTGATGGTGATTATAAGTTGGGGGGGTGATGGTGATTATAAGTTGGGGGGGTGATGGTGGTTATAAGATGGGGAGTGACGGTGATTATAAGATGGGGGGGTGATGGTGATTATAAGATGGTGGGGTGATGGTGATTATAAGTTGGGGGGGTGATGGTGATTATAAGTTGGGGGGGTGATGGTGGTTATAAGATGGGGAGTGACGGTGATTATAAGATGGGGGGGTGATGGTGATTATAAGATGGTGGGGTGATGGCGATTATAAGATGGGGGGGTGATGGTGATTATAAGTTGGGGGGGTGATGGTGATTATAAGATGGGGAGTGACGGTGATTATAAATGGGGGGGGGTGATGGTGATTATAAGATGGTGGGGTGACGGCGATTATAAGATGGGGTGGTGATGGTGATTATAAGATGGAGGGGTGATGGTGATTATAAATTGGGGGGTGATGGTGATTATAAGATGGGGGTTGATGGTGATTATAAGATGGGGGGTGATGGTGATTATAAGATGGGGAGTGACGGTGATTATAAAATGGAAGGTGACGGTGATTATAAGATTAGAGGTGACGGTGATTATAGGTTGGGGGGGTGATGGTGATTATAAGATGGGGGGTAATGGTGACTATAAATTGGGGGCTGATGGTGACTATAAATTGGGGGGTGATTGTGGTTATAAATTGGGGGGTGATGCTGATTATAAATTGGGGGGTGATGGTGATTATAAGTTGGGTGGTGATTGTGACTATAAGTTGGGGGGTGATGGTGACTATAAATTTGGGGGTGATGGTGATTATAAATTGGGGGCTGATGGTGACTATAAATTGGGGGGTGATGGTGATTATACATTGGGGGGTGATAGTGATTATAAATTGGGGGGTGATGGTGATTATAAGATGGGGGGTGATGGTGATTATAAATTGGGGGAGTGATGATGATTATAAATTGGTGGGGTGATGATGATTATAAATTGGGGAGTGATAGTGATTATAAATTGGGGGGTGATGGTGATTATAAGATGGGGGGTGATGGTGATTATAAATTGGGGGAGTGATGATGATTATAAATTGGGGGGGTGATGATGATTATAAATTGGGGAGTGATGGTGATTATAAATTGGGGGGTGATGGTGATTATAAATTGGGGGAGTGATGATGATTATAAATTGGGGGGTGATGGTGATTATAAATTGGGAGAGTGATGGTGATTATAAATTGGGGGTGTGATGATTATTATTCGGGGGGTGATGGTGATTATAAATCAGGGGTGATAGTGATTATAAATCGGGGGGTGATGGTGGTTTTAAATCGGCGAGTGATGGTGATTATAAATTGGGGGGTGATGGTGATTATAAATTGGGGGAGTGACAGTGGTTATAAATTGGGGGGTGATGGTGACTATGCATTGGGGGGTGACGGTGACTATAAATTGGGGGGTGTCAGTGATTACAAATTGGGGATGTGACGGTGATTTTAAGCTGGGGGAGTTATGGTGATTATAAGATGGAGGGTGATGATGATTATAAGATGGGGGGGTGATGGTGATTATAAATTGGGGGTGACGGTGATTATAAGATGGGGGGTGATGGTGATTATAAGATGGGGGGTGATGGTGATTATAAATTGGGGGGGTGATGGTGATTATAAATTGGGGGGTGATGGTGATTATAAATTGGGGGGCTGATGGTGATTATAAGATGGGGGTGATGGTGATTATAAGATGGGGGGTGATGGTGATTATAAATTGCGGGGGTGATGGTAATTATAAATTGGGGGTCATGGTGATTATAAGATGGGGGGTGATGGTGATTATAAATTGGGGGGGTGATGGTGATTATAAATTGGGGGGGTGATGGTAATTATAAATTGGGTGTGATGGTGATTATTAGATGGGGGGTGATGGTGATTATAAATTGCGGGGGTGATGGTGATTATAAATTGGGGGTGATGGTGATTATAAGATGGGGGGTGATGGTGATTATAAATTGGGGGGGTGATAGTGATTATAAATTGGGGGGGTGATGGTAATTATAAATTGGGGGTGATGGTGATTATAAGATGGGGGGTGATGGTGATTATAAATTGCGGGGGTGATGGTGATTATAAATTGGGGGTGATGGTGATTATAAGATGGGGGGTGATGGTGACTATAAATGGGGTGTGATGGTGACTATAAATGGAGGGGTGATGGTGACTATAAATTGGGGGTGATAGTGATTTTAAGTTGGGAGTGTGATGGTGATTATAAGTTGGGGGTGTGATGGTGATTATAAGATGGAGGGTGATGGTGATTATAAGATGGGGGGTGATGGTGAATATAAGATGGGGGTGATGGTGATTATAAGATGGGGGGTGATGGTGAATATAAGATCGGGGTGATGGTGATTATAAGATGGGGGGTGATGGTGAATATAAGATCGGGGTGATGGTGATTATAAGATGGGGGGTGATGGTGATTATAAGATGGGGGTGATGGTGATTATAAGATGGGGGTGATGGTGATTATAAGATGGGGGGTGACGGTGATTATAAGATGGGGGTGATGGTGATTATAAGATGGGGGGTGATGGTGATTATAAGATGGGGGGTGACGGTGATTATAAGATGGGGGTGATGGTGATTATAAGATGGGGGGTGATGGTGATTATAAGATGGGGGGTGATGGTGATTATAAGATGGGGGGTGATGGTGAATATAAGATCGGGGTGATGGTGATTATAAGATGGGGGGTGATGGTGAATATAAGATCGGGGTGATGGTGATTATAAGTTGGGGGGTGATGGTGAATATAAGATGGGGGTGATGGTGAATATAAGATCGGGGTGATGGTGATTATAAGATGGGGGGTGATGGTGAATATAAGATCGGGGTGATGGTGATTATAAGATGGGGGGTGATGGTGAATATAAGATCGGGGTGATGGTGATTATAAGATGGGGGGTGATGGTGATTATAAGATGGGGGTGATGGTGATTATAAGATGGGGGTGATGGTGATTATAAGATGGGGGGTGACGGTGATTATAAGATGGGGGTGATGGTGATTATAAGATGGGGGTGATGGTGATTATAAGATGGGGGGTGACGGTGATTATAAGATGGGGGTGATGGTGATTATAAGATGGGGGGTGATGGTGATTATAAGATGGGGGGTGATGGTGATTATAAGATGGGGGGTGATGGTGAATATAAGATCGGGGTGATGGTGATTATAAGATGGGGGGTGATGGTGAATATAAGATCGGGGTGATGGTGATTATAAGTTGGGGGGTGATGGTGAATATAAGATGGGGGTGATGGTGATTATAAGATGGGGGTGATGGTAATTATAAGATGGGGGGTGATGGTGATTATAAATTGGGGGTGATGGTGATTATAAGATGGGGGGTGATGGTGATTATAAATTGGGGGGTGATGGTGATTATAAGTTGGGGGGTGATTGTGACTATAAGATGGGGGGTGATGGTGATTATAAATTGGGGGGTGATTGTGATTATAAGATGGGGGTGATCGTGATTATAAGATGGGGGGTGATGGTGATTATAAGATGGGGGGTGATGGTGATTATAAATTGGGGGAGTGATGATGATTATAAGTTGGGGGGGGTGATGGTGATTATAAATTGGGGGGTGATTGTGATTATAAGTTGGGGGTGTGATGGTGATTATAAGTTGGGGGGTGATGGTGATTATAAGATGGGGGGGTGATGGTGACTATAAATTGGGGGATGATGGTGACTATAAATTGGGGGGTGATTGTGATTTTAAGTTGGGTGTGTGATGGTGATTATAAGTTGGGGGAGTGATGATGATTATAAGTTGGGGGTGTGATGGTGATTATAAGTTGGGGGTGTGATGGTGATTATAAGTTGGGGGGGGTGATGATGATTATAAGTTGGGGGTGTGATGGTGATTATAAGTTGGGGGGGTGAAGGTGATTATAAGTTGGGGGGGTGATGGTGATTATAAGATGGGGGGTGATGGTGAATATAAGATGGGGGTGATGGTGATTATAAGATGGGGGGTGATGGTGATTATAAGATGGGGGCTGATGGTGAATATAAGATCGGGATGATGGTGATTATAAGATGGGGGTGATGGTGAATATAAGATCGGGGTGATGGTGATTATAAGTTGGGGGGTGATGGTGAATATAAGATGGGGGTGATGGTGATTATAAGATGGGGGTGATGGTGATTATAAGTTGGGGGGTGATGGTGATTATAAGTTGGGGGGTGATGGTGATTATAAATTGGGGGTGATGGTGATTATAAGTTGGGGGGTGATGGTGATTATAAATTGGGGCTGATGGTGATTATAAGATGGGGGGTGATGGTGATTATAAATTGGGGGTGATGGTGATTATAAGATGGGGGGTGATGGTGATTATAAATTGGGGGTGATGGTGATTATAAGATGGGGGGTGATGGTGATTATAAGATGGGGGGTGATGGTGATTATAAATTGGGGGGGTGATGGTGATTATAAATTGGGGGGTGATGGTGATTATAAATTGGGGGGGTGATGGTGATTATAAGATGGGGGTGATGGTGATTATAAGATGGGGGTGATGGTGATTATAAATTGCGGGGGTGATGGTAATTATAAATTGGGGGTCATGGTGATTATAAGATGGGGGTGATGGTGATTATAAATTGGGGGGGTGATGGTGATTATAAATTGGGGGGGTGATGGTAATTATAAATTGGGTGTGATGGTGATTATTAGATGGGGGGTGATGGTGATTATAAATTGCGGGGGTGATGGTGATTATAAATTGGGGGTGATGGTGATTATAAGATGGGGGGTGATGGTGATTATAAATTGGGGGGGTGATAGTGATTATAAATTGGGGGGGTGATGGTAATTATAAATTGGGGGTGATGGTGATTATAAGATGGGGGGTGATGGTGATTATAAATTGCGGGGGTGATGGTGATTATAAATTGGGGGTGATGGTGATTATAAGATGGGGGGTGATGGTGACTATAAATGGGGTGTGATGGTGACTATAAATGGAGGGGTGATGGTGACTATAAATTGGGGGTGATAGTGATTTTAAGTTGGGAGTGTGATGGTGATTATAAGTTGGGGGTGTGATGGTGATTATAAGATGGAGGGTGATGGTGATTATAAGATGGGGGGTGATGGTGAATATAAGATGGGGGTGATGGTGATTATAAGATGGGGGGTGCTGGTGATTATAAGTTGGAGGTGATGGTGATTATAAGATGGGGGGTGATGGTGAATATAAGATGGGGGTGATGGTGATTATAAGATGGGGGGTGATGGTGAATATAAGATCGGGGTGATGGTGATTATAAGATGGGGGGGTGATGGTGAATATAAGATCGGGGTGATGGTGATTATAAGATGGGGGGTGATGGTGATTATAAGATGGGGGTGATGGTGATTATAAGATGGGGGGTGACGGTGATTATAAGATGGGGGTGATGGTGATTTTAAGATGGGGGGTGATGGTGATTATAAGATGGGGGGTGATGGTGATTATAAGATGGGGGGTGATGGTGAATATAAGATCGGGGTGATGGTGATTATAAGATGGGGGGTGATGGTGAATATAAGATCGGGGTGATGGTGATTATAAGTTGGGGGTGATGGTGAATATAAGATGGGGGTGATGGTGATTATAAGATGGGGGTGATGGTAATTATAAGATGGGGGGTGATGGTGATTATAAATTGGGGGTGATGGTGATTATAAGATGGGGGGTGATGGTGATTATAAGTTGGGGGGTGATGGTGATTATAAGTTGGGGGGTGATTGTGACTATAAGATGGGGGATGATGGTGATTATAAATTGGGGGGTGATTGTGATTATAAGATGGGGGTGATGGTGATTATAAGATGGGGGGTGATGGTGATTATAAGATGGGGGGTGATGGTGATTATAAATTGGGGGAGTGATGATGATTATAAGTTGGGGGGGGTGATGGTGATTATAAATTGGGGGGTGATTGTGATTATAAGTTGGGGGTGTGATGGTGATTATAAGTTGGGGGGTGATGGTGATTATAAGATGGGGGGGTGATGGTGACTATAAATTGGGGGATGATGGTGACTATAAATTGGGGGGTGTTTGTGCTTTTAAGTTGGGGGTGTGATGGTGATTATAAGTTGGGGGAGTGATGATGATTATAAGTTGGGGGTGTGATGGTGCTTTTAAGTTGCGGGGATGATGGCGATTTTAAGTTGGCTGAGGTGATTATAAGATGGGAGGGTGATGGTAATTATAAGACAGAGGTGGTGACAGTGATGATCATTTCCCTTGGCAGCCACTGACCATACTGGACATGCTCAGAAATAAATCAAAGCAGCCAATCTCCCAGGCTTAGTCTCCCACTGGCTGTCCTCAAAATACAGAACAGATGTTGTCCCTAACAAGGAATCAAAGTCAGGGACAATCCCTTAAAATAGGAGACAGTTGGTCACCCTGCCAGAGGGACAGAAGCAATTGGAAAAGGAAAGGACTAAGGATGGGATGGGTTCGCCATCACTTTGTTGTGGTGAATTTGGATTCTGTGCCTCCCTGACGTGACAGGATGTTGCAGTGAATTGTCAATGGTGACCTTTCATTGTTGTACATAGCTGATGCACAGTGTGAGTGATGAGTGAGTGTGTCTGTGATCTGTGGTGCCCTCGTAAGGTGTGACTGGGAATCGCAGTACCGTGATCACTCAGGAATCAATGCAGAAAAGATACACCACACTTTTTATTTTTCTATAGGAAAGAATTTTCCAGTCGGCGAGCAGGAGCAGGGCCCACTCGCCGACGTGTGAAATGCCGCGCGGTGAAGTTGGACAGGCGTCCCGATGTCACAGTGTCACAGTGCATCATTTAGATTTTCAGTTCGGCCGCTGAACTATTAAGGCCATTAATTAACTAATTAAAGTGATTGGCAGGGCTGCCCGTCCAACCTTAAGGCTGTCGGGTGGGCAGGCGAAGAGACAAGGCGGCCTTCACATTTCTCATGAAACCTCCTCCACGGGCGGGAATGAGGTTTCATGAAGTTTTTATAAATTAAATAAAGTTTTCCATTAATGTTCCTTGACTTGTCCCAGCTCATGTGACACTGCCACATGAGGGGACATGTCTTAGAATATTTTCTTTTCTGTGTTTATCTTTTAAAACCTTTAACTAATCTCCCTGAGGCATCTCCGTGCATGCATGTGTGAAAGAGTGCAGGTCCCAATTCAGGGAATTCACCCTCCCCCCCCCACCCCAATCCACACAGGAAGCACACACGCTTTGGGTGTGCATCACGCTGGGCGGGCCAGTGAAATTCAAATAATGAAGATCAGGCCATGTGAACAGACTGAAGGTATAAAGTAATGACAGGAGAACAGAGCTAGCAATTTACTGGAGACCGTAATACAGAGCAGAAGAGTGTTGCATCCACATCTTGGATTATATTTAAGATGCATTAATGTCACCTTATCTGTAGCCACTACACTTCTACTCAAAGTGCTATTTGAAACCTGGGGACGGACTTTCCTCAAGTTCCCTTAATGAACATCAGCCAATGGAGATCAGCCCTAAATCCTGCAAGAGGAGGAGCTATTACATAACTGGCTCTGTTGGTGTTGAAAGGGCAGGCTTCTCTCTGAAGGGGAGAGATGCCTTATTTATTTTGGAGTTTAGCACTCCCCCAGCACAATAAATGCCTGAGTCATCTCAGCAGATCAGACTCAGTGCCAGGTGCAGTAACTACACCTACTATGTCACTCTCAGTGCTTTATCAGGGATTGCTGGTGAACACATAGGTGAAGCCAGGTCATAATACCATGGCAGCATTTAAAATGTCAGGATAGCAGGTCTACTGCTCTCTTTAAAGTGAATACTATATTGATGTATAATTAGGCTACACCTCAAACTTCAGCCCATTAATAAGGTGTACCTGTATCACAAAGATAAGTCCATACGAGGGTGGCCAATCGGCCCATCTAGTTCATGGATAGGATTTTGGCACTGAGATGCAGGAACGCAGCCGGGGATGCGCAGAATTTCCCAACACCGGCTGTGGCGTGCCAACTGCCTGCCCATGATTCCAGGAGGCCGGATTTGGCGTGGAATGGTTACTCAACCACAAGCAGCAGGTAGAGGACAATCAGAGGCCAACTAGAATTTTCCAGTTGGTTTGTGGGACCCCCTGTGGTGTTGGGAGCCCAGCAGCTGCCTGGAGATGGCCTTTTGGCAGCAGCTTGGGGTGGGGGCAGTGCTCCAGGATCACTGAGCATCCCCCACAGAGGCTATACCTACCTGGCCACAGCTGTGAGAACAAGCCACCCTGGAGAGGTGCTCCCCATCCACAATAATGATCTAGCAGCTCTGGCCATTTCTTTCCTTCAGTTTTGTACAAAGTACTGACAGGGTACCCCAAAGTCGGGGTTCCAACCCCAAAGTCGGAGTTCCAACCCCAAATGAAATACCCTGCCCCGCATTCTCATAGCAACCTACAATTCCCACATTCCCCCATCTCACATATTCTGGAATGACTTCCAATCGTTATGATTTATGTTTACATCGATGTTTTCATTTTTTTCCCTTCCCTACCAATATCTGGGTTGAGGCTGGAATTTGCTGAACAAAATAAGAGCACATGAGTGACACACGGCTTTATCTCTGTGAAAATTGTCCTGCAATTTCTGGTGAGGAAGTGATAGTCCAGGAATTATAAATCCCCACAAGCTGGTGGACAATTTGTGCATCAATTTGGACATTCCACTATTAGCCTTGTGAAAATGGCATCTCCATTTAACTTTCCTGTCAGATTCATGAAATTACAAGATTTGCACATTAATTGCCCATTAAATTGACTACAGGAAGTAAAGGTTGGTAATCAATAGCGTAAATACACTTCTAACAATGCGATGATTGCTAACACAATGTCGATGTCTCTGAGCCAATAAGAGAACAGTTTAAACCAGGGAGTTTCATTCTTTTAGTTTGTGAGTTGTTGGAGATTCTAAGAATGTCAAAGTTTAAGTTTTATTTATTTATTTTTTCTTTTACTTTTTTTTTCTCTCTTTCTTAATCCAGTCTTTCTTTCTCTCACTTTATTTCTCTTCCTGTATTTGTTTTGATTCTAATTGACCCAGTTTCCTTCTCCATTGTTTCTTTGTTTCTTTCTCAATCCTCAAATCTAATTGTCCGAGGCCCCCGATACCTGGTTACCCTGTGCCATTATTAGTTCACACCCCCACCAATTTACTGCACAAAAATCATTTTGAAGGAAGGAGTCCACTTTGACAGTGCAAACCATGAGATGTCCTCCCCTAGCAAATTCTGGTATAAAATGTACACCCATTTAATCTGTCAGGCCAGGTAGTTGAAACAAGAAAGTCCTGTTCAAAATTCAGTCAGAAGCTACAATAAGAGGGTTAGATTTCTTAAGTGTCAGTAACTTGAATGGTTTTTCACATCCTTGACATTGCCAATATTCTTAATATCTGGGTCTATGATTTGCAGTTTGGTGCTGCATTCGCATGGATCCTAGCACCAAGAACATCAATTAAGGAAAGTGGCCTCTTTAAGATGACCTTTATACCTTCGTCGACCTGTCTTGTTTATTCAGTTGTTATTTATAATTTTTTTAACATTTTATGGAGGCTGTTGATAATTCGTATTAATAGGATGGGTTCTCCTTCACAAGGTGATTATATTTAAAATTGCAGAAGCTAATTTTATCATGTGTACGTATGCATGACTCAGTAACTGTGCAAATCATCATGTGGGTGTGCAATTCAGACAGTTTTTAATCTGTGATGCAAGTGTGGCTTATTTCAGGAGCATTAGGGAGAATTCAGAGACCATTCTGAGTTTCTGACCTTTGAGCCACAAGGAGAAAGTAAGAGTCACTTAAAAGAGTGAGGTAGGTTGTGATTCAAGGTTTCAAAATGATGATGAATGTAGGGATATTTTGTGTAACGGATATGGTAGTGTCGTGGTCGAGTTATTGGACCAATAAAACATAAGCCTGGACTAATAATTCAGACAAGCTGAGTTCAAATTCTATTAGCGGTAGTTTGAAAATTTAAATCCTGTGTTTAAATATCAACAAAATTAAAAATGGCTAACAGTATAAATGACTGTGTCAGATTGTTGTTAAAAACCCAACTGACTCACAAGTGTCCTTAGGGAGGAAACCTGCTGTCCTTACCTGCTCTGAGCCTATATCTGACTCCAGTCCTGTGCCAACATGTTAACTATCCCCTGAAGAGACCCAGCAAGCAATTCGGTTGTCTCTAGCACAACAAGAGATAAATTGTGGCCTTGCTGATGATGCCACAGCTGCAGAATGAATTGTAAAACACCAACAGTAGCAGCAAAGGGGAGCAGGTGTGTTAGTACTCTAATGCATGTCTGGGCTGTCAAGCAAGCACACATAATGAGGTTTGGCTGAAAGCATAGACAGCCATTAAGTTTGTTGAAACAGTTGCTCCCCAGTGGAAATATTGTTTGATTGACAGTTCAGGCTTTCTGATCTCTGCTGTCAATTTCACGATGTTTGTTTACACAAGTTAAGTGGTTTCAAAGGTTTATGATTTTTGATACTTTAAAGGGCCTGGATGATTGACACTTTTATTAGCTTTTAGTGCAGACATTTTTTTCAACATAGGAGAAAGTTATGAATGGATTACTTTCTTTCAAAGTTTTTTGTTACACATACCACTATACATTATCGGGTTCATTGGGTATTGAAAGTGTACAGTGGATCAATGGACATGGAAGTTCCATAGTTTGGCATGGGGGCATGAAGGGCCATAGGGGGTGGATGGAAGGGCAGAGCTTGGCATAGGGGGATGAGGGACCATGGAGTGGGTGGAAGGGCAGAGTTTGGCATAGAGGGCATGAGGGGCCATAGAGGATGGGTGGGGGGCATGAGGTGGCATGGATGAGGCTTGGGGAGTGTTTAGAGAGTGAGGGGGTGTTAAAAGTAAGGAATAGAGGGCCTTGTGTTTTAATTTTAACTGGGACAAAGTCCCTTGGCACTGGGCCTTTTAAACAGCACGCCTCTGAACACTGCCTCCCTGTGGCTGCCTCCACACTTCCTCTCGGGTAGGCTGGCCTGACTCCAGCCTGCACCCACCACCCAGCAATGAAGATCCCGTCTTTGTGGACACTTTCTCCTGAGGCAGGCGGGCTGAGCCAGGGATTTTCCCGAATCCCCCTACCCACCTCAAGGATGAAAATCCAGGCCCCCATGTATGCCTTATACCAACAAAACAGGAGCAGAGTTGAGCAATTTAATAGGGCCAGGCTGCCTGAGAAGATTGCAGGCTTCATCTCCATGTTGACATGCGGCTTCTGTGCCAATTCACACTGGACTTTTTAATTTCATTTCAGAGTTTGCAATATACTAGCTCTGACCAGCGTTCCCAGGTCACCAGCTTCCCAATCAGTGTCCCTTAAGGGGCCCACCGGAGACCACTTAATAAAAGGCTCTGAAAGTTTGAAAAATGTTTTTTTGCGTGGAGTCAGAAGGAGCAGGAGCTCCAGAGGCCATTGTCAACTTGCCCATGCCATTCTCCTGATCGCTTTCTCCAAGCTCCCCACGTTTAGGTCCCTGGCTCCCTGACTGCAATTGGTTAGGCCCCAAGCCTCTGGTTCCTGATTGGTCCCTGGCTGCAGCTCTGTCTGAATGATGGTGGCCTTCAGTGAACACTGGCCTATGGAGTAGGGCTGCAAACTCTCCAGCATTGTCCTAGAGTCTCTAGGAATTAACAAAAAAAAAAATGAATCCCCAGGATATTGCTCCAAGCAACTCGGGAGAAAAAAAATCATAGCAGCATTAAACAAAATGGTGTTTTTTGCCTAATTTTCATTTGAAAACCTCTGTCCATAATATCATTGGAGATGGGAATGCAGGCAATTGCCTGGGTGGAACATTTTTGAGGCATGTGATGAAGCCTCCTGAAATCGATGGGATGAAGAGACGGTACTGTCACTGGTAATCCAAAGACCCAGGCTAATGTTCTGGGGGCACAGATTCAAATCTCATGATAGTAGCTGGTTGAATTTAAATTCAATTAATATTTTTTTTAAAAAATACGGAATTGAAGCCAGTCTCAGTAATAGTGATGATGAAACCATCATCGATTGTTATAAATAACCCATCTGGTTCACTAATGTCCTTTAGGGAAGGAAACCTGCCTCCTTACCTGGTCTCTGGCCTACATGTGACTCCAGACCCACAGCTATGTGGTTGACTCTTAACTGCCCTCTGAAATGGCCTAGCAAGCCACTCAGTTCAAGGGCAGTTAGGGATGGGCAACAAATGCTGGCCTTGTCAACGACACTCACATCCCATGAAAGAATAAATTAAAATAAGATCCAAACACAGTTAGTAATCCTCGTGTGTGGAGCATGTAAAGTATGGGAAATACCTCCCTTGATCTCCATTATTTCTGTAGCTCACTGACGGCGTCTGTCAGCTACCATAGCGTCAGTGCCCAGTGTTCAACAGTCCTGATTTTACACTCTGCACATGGTCTCTCACACACTGATTTGTTAAGAGAGCAGATTGTGAAAGGCATTCAATCAAACATTCTTTCAGAGTTGCCATCACCATGGGAATAAAATAAAAAATGTCTCCATCTATAGAACCCCAAATAAAAAGAAGCCTTTGAATTCTCTGTTTCAGTATCCTTAACGTCTTAAGCTCATTGTGTTTTATTGGATTTGATCTGATTCTGCTTTCACTGTGTTCAGCTCTACATACAGAACTGCCCGACTACCTTATAAAATATTCAGAGGCTGTCAGAATATATTTTTTTTAGCTGACGGAATATGTCACTGTTTGCAAGATAGTGATAGGTTTCCCTGCAATTCCCAGTGAGCCAGCAGCAGCAGCCCGATTTCTGCTGTCACTCTGTAATCTGGTGCTTGCAACTGCACTGGGGAAAGGACTCAGTCCTATCAGCCCTGAATTGAAATACTGTATGATTCTTTTTTTTTTTGTTTTGCTAATTTCTGATTCCCCCTCCTGTTCCCTGGGCCTCGCTGAAGCTGCTGCTTTTTTCCAGTGTACAGTTCCTCACACGCCAATGCCTCACAGTGCAACCCCAGTGCTCATATTTCATATCAGAGCACTCAGTCTCTCTGTCTCTCACTCTCCCCACACCCCCGTTTCTCACACTCTCTGTCTCTCCCACACTCTGTCTCCCTCACACTCTGTCTCTCTTTGTCACTCTCTCTCTCTCCCTCATTCTCTCTCTCTCCCTCTCTCACTCACTCTCTGTCTCTCTTCCTCTCTCTCCCTCACTCTCTGTCTCTCTTCCTCTCTCTCTCTCACTCTCTGTCTCTCTCCCTCTCTCTCTGTCTCTCTCTCCCTCACTTTCTCTGTATCTCTCTCACTCTCTCTCTGTCTCTCTGGAGATGAGACCAACCAAAGCTCTGAGTGATGAGTTCAGGGATTGAACTCAAGACCAGCCTAGTTTATGTGGCTCTCTTCCACACAAGACAGTAAATTGAACCACTAAACCTTTGTAGATGAAAAAAAGGTAATACATTCCTAAACTTAACTCCAAATTTCTGTTCCTTGCCAGGACATCATGTTGGACTGTCCAACCCACCTTGGCAACATCTCTGTTAGGGAACAGCTCCCAGTATCCCTGTGCTCCCTCCAGCCCTGAGTTCACTTTCCCTGCATTCCACCTCCCTCCCATCCCAGATCCTGGGAACATTGCTCCCTGTACATGAATATGCTGCCTTGCCCACACAGCTCCCAGGTAAACTGTTGTTTCCCTGCCCCATGTCCTGGTAGTATGCTGTTCCTCCACCCCCTGTCCATGGGTACACAGCCCCTCTCCGTCCCCAGCAGCCAGGTATATTCCCCGAATCCACAAACTGAGATTACAGAAAAAGTAGGCAAGACAAAAGCTGAAAATGTTTCTTGCAGGGATAAGGTGTGTCCATGTTCCAGCCGGTGCTGTGCAAGAAAGATCTTCAGCAGTAAGGAGTTCCCGATCCTAGTAAATTACCTGTGACAGCCACAAGTAGGGTTCTGGTCCTTTACAGCAGTGAAAGTTGTTCATTAAATCAAAGTGCTGTTTTTAACAACCTATTCATAACACCTGCTTTTCAGTAGGGGACCACTTTCCCATTTTAAAAGAGTTTCAACTTTTTTTATATGGAGATAATTGCACTTCCCCTTTTCCAGTTGCTGTTAAACACATATCCCTGACCCAGCTCATCCAACATCTCTGAGTGAAATAGCATGACACACATGGGCTGGTGGACTGTAACAGGTGTTTGACTGGATGGTGAGGAGCCTGAGTATTAGGATCAGATTGGGAACATGGTACAAAGGAAGGATGGGAATCTTGCCCAGTTCCCTCAGAGAAAACACTCGAAATTGATTGTAGCTTTTTAAAATGACAACATACATTTTGAGGATGTGAGTATCACTGACTGGGCCAGCATTTATTGCCCATCTCCAGTTGCCCTTGAGAAGGTGGGGGGGTGAGCTGCCTTCTTGAGCCACTGCAGTCCCATGTGGTGTAGGTACAGCCACAGTGCTGTTAGGGAGGGAGTTCCAGGATTTTGACCCAGCGACAGTGAAGGAACCATGATGTATTTTCAAGTCAGGATGATGAGTGACTTGGAGGGGAACTTCCAGGTGGTGTTCCCATCTATCTGCTGCCCTTGTCCTTCTAGATGGTAGAAGTTGCGGGTTTGGAAGGTGCTGTTGAAGACTAATGTCCAGCTCACTGTCATAGAGCCATAGAAATTCACAGCACTGGAGGAGTGTCTGTGCAAGCCAAAAAAGAGCTCTCTAGCTTAATCCCACTTTTCACTTTTGATCTATAGCCTTGTAAGTTACAGCACTTCAAATCCGTAACCATGTAATTTCTAAAGCGACGAGGGTTTCTGCCTCTACCTCCCTTCCAGGAGAGTTCCAGACCCCCACCACCCTCTGAGCGAAAAGATTTTCCTCAACTCCCTTCTAATCCACCTGTCAATTTAAATCTCTGCCCCCTGGTTATCTGTGTCCCTAATAATTTTTAACACCTGAGTTAAATCTCCCCTCAGCCTCCTCTGTTCCAAAGAAAACAATCCCAGTCTATCCAACCTTTCCTCAAAGATAAAATTCTCCATTCCTGGCAACATCTTCATAAATCTCCTCTGTAGCCTCTCTAGTGCAGTCACATCCTTTCTGTAATCTGTCCAGAACTGTGGGCAGTACTCTAGATGAGGCCCAACTAATGTTTTATACAAGAGCAAAGTACTCTGGACGCTGGAAATCTGAAATAAAAACAGAAAATGCTGCAGCTCAGGCCCCATCTGCTGAGAGAGAAACAGAGTTAACTTTTCAGTCCATCAGCTTAATCTTCCTGCCCTTATACTCCATGCCTCAGTTAAAAAAGGAAATATTCTGTATGCCTTCGTAACCACCTTTACCTACCTGTCCTGCCACCTTTAGCGATCTGTGGATATGATCTTCAAGGCCCCTCTGTTACTCTATATTTCTCAGTATCCCACCTTTTATTGTGTATTCTCTTGTCTTGTTTGCCTTTCCCAAAAGCATTACCTCACACTTCTTTGGATCCATCTTTTCACCTGGGTTTGATAGTACCTCTGGTTTAATGATATAGAAGCTCCTCTTTGTGTGAAAGGTGTCTACAGCAGCCTCAAGCAGATTATTATGGAGTGTCTACAACTCGAGTTCTGCTCCAGGAAATTATTAGGCTGTGAGAGGCACTATGGAAGATCAGATTCGTACTTCCTGCAAACCCTTCCCTCCTTCTCTCACTTCAGCTCACCCCATTGGCCTCTGTCAGTGACCAGTCCCCAGGAATCAATTGTGTGGTCCCACTTCAAGTGAAAGATCAGTGTGTTGTGATAGCCTTTGTTGCCTGCCCTGCTTTCTTCCATCATCCACCAGTCCTCCACAAAATACCTGCTTTGGAAACCATATGTCGTCCATCCTAACAACAGAGCTGAGCAGTGATTGCTGTAATGTTGTTGCTGTCAGCACATTCCAGTGCATTATTTACAGTGAACTGCTCCAGCCACTCAATACACAGGTGAATCCTTTCCATCAGTTGAGTGCCTTCTGCAGAGTATCCATGTTTCATGAGAGGTTGGTAAGAATATCAGCTTTGTAAACCTTCAACTTAGAAGCAAACTTGATGACGTTTTGGTTTGAATTTTAATGGGGACGGAAAGGGTCTCCGGCTCAGCCGAAATGGCGTTGGAGCACCGATTCCAGAGGTCCTGCTGCCAAACCCGGCACCCGCTATTTTCACTGGTGGTGGGGTGGGGGGTGGAACAGGGGCAGGTTGTAGTTTGCACAGTGTGATTCACAGAGGCAACTGCACATTGGAAACTGCAGCTGCCTTCAGAAAGATGCAATTTTCATCACGCTCTCTGAAATGCAACTTGTGAGCTTTACACTTTTCAGGAGAAGGTCAAAACTTCCCAGAGTTCTTTGGAGAGGCAGGGTATCATATTGGCGATGTCCAGGGACCCCTTTGGGGTGGTCAAGTGCCCTCTGGAGTTGTTAAAATTAGACGTGAATGTGCGTAAAAAGTGGTTAAACTCATTGGAACTGTCAAGCTGTCAAGGGATTTGAATCTCCTGCCCTTTAAATAAAAAATGTCTGCAACTTAAAAAAAATAAGTATTGCTATTTCGTCTGTCCGTTGACGTAAGCATGAGGGCTTTCATTGTAGGACTTATGCAGCAAAAGGATTTCACAACCTATCTTAACACAGTGGGATGCCTGTCAGTTCACAGTTTGGTTGACAGCTCCAGATGGTTATAAAGTGGTTATAAAGTTATGAAACAGTCCATGTCCAAATGCAGCAAGACCTGGAAAATATCCAGGCTTGGGCTGATAAGTGGAAAGTAACATTCATGCCACACAAGTGCCAGCCATTTACCATCTCCAACAAGAGAGAATCTAACCATCATCCCTTGACATTCAATGGCATTACCATTGCTGAATCCCCCACTATCAACATCCTGCGGTTATCATTGACCAGAAACTGAACTGGACTGGCCATATAAATACTGTGGCTAGAAGAGCAGGTCAGAGGCTAGGAATCCTGTGGTGAGTAACTCACCTCCTTACTCCCCAAAGCCTGTCCATCATCCACAAGGCACAAGTCAGGAGTGTGATGGAATGCTCTCCACTTGCATGGATGAGTGCAGCTCCAGCAACGCTGAAGAAGCTTGACATCATCCAGGACAAAGCAGTCTGCTTCATTGGCACCCCATCCACAAGCATTCACTCCCTCCACCACCGACGCACAGTGGCAGCAATATGTACCATCTACAAAATGCACTGCAGAAACTCACCAAGGCTACTTAGGCAGCACTTTCTAAACCCACGACCACTACCATCTAGAAGGACAAGGGCAGTAGATACATCGGAACACCACCAGCTGGAAGTTCCCCTCCAAGCCACTCACCATCTAGACTTGGAGATATATCGGCGTTCCTTCACTGTCACTGGGTCAAAATCCTGGAACTCCCTCTTTAACATCACTGTGGGTGTACCTACACTACAGGGACCGTAGCAATTCAAGAAGGCAGCTCACCACCACCTTCTCAAGGGCCACCAGTAGTGGGCAATGAATGCTGGCCCAGCCAGTGAAGCCCACATCCCATAAAAATGAATTTAAAAAATAAAGTCTTTGATGTGGGGCGGTAAATACAAATGCTTATTTTTATAAGCGATTAAGTACTTGAATAAAATGTTTGCTTTTATAAGGGATTAAGTAGTTGAAGGAAGTTAAATATAGTGAATGGGTTTTTATCAATGAGAGTGTTTTTTTAAAATAGTCATGTCATCAATAGACACTTAGAACTTTATTTTATTTTATCTCAGCCTGGCTCCTGAGGTCTGCCCATGGTGCTTACTAGGTGTGTTGGTATTGAGGGTGTAAGGGCAAAAGGTGTGTGGGGGGCATGGGTGGGCATGAGTTAATGTTAGGAGCTATAAAGGGCTATGAAGAGGTGGGTTGGCATAGAGGTTATGAAGGGCCATGGAGGGTGGGTGGGGAAAAGAGCTGTCATGAGTTGGCACGGGGAGTGTGTGTGTGAAGGGTGAGGGCCAGAGGGACTGTTTTCTTACAGGCCCCGGAGCACCGAGATGGGCTTTTCATGCATCCTGGCTCTGCACTCGGCAGACTCTGCGGCTGCCTCTGTACTGTTTCTAGAGGCGGCAAGCCCGACTTACATTAAAACCTGTCCAACCCCCCCCCCCCACCCCCCCCCACCACCCACCACCACCACCACCACCACCCCCCCCCCACCCCCCCCACCCCCAACCACCACCACCACCACCACCCCCCCCAACCACCACCACCACCACCAACCACCCCAACCACCACCACCACCACCACCAACCACCCCAACCACCACCACCACCCCCACCACCACCCCCCCCCACCCCCCCCACCCCCAACCACCACCACCACCACCACCCCCCCCAACCACCACCACCACCACCACCACCCCCCCCCACCACCCCCCCCAACCACCACCACCACCACCACCCCCCCCACCACCCCCCCCAACCACCACCACCACCATCACCACCACCCCCAACGACCACCACCACCACCACCACCACCACCCCCCCCACCACCCCCCACCACCACCACCACCACCACCACCACCCCCCCCCAACCACCACCACCACCACCACCACCCCCCCCACCACCCCCCACCACCACCACCACCACCACCACCCCCCCACCCCCCCCCACCCCCCACCACCACCACCACCACCACCACCACCACCACCACCCCCCCCCACCCCCCCACCCCCCACCACCACCACCACCACCACCACCCCCCCACCACCACCATCACCACCACCACCACCCCCCCCAACCACCACCACCACCCCCCCAACCACCACCACCACCAACCCCCACCACCACCCCCCCCACACCCCCCACCACCCCCCCCACCCACCACCACCCCCCCCACCCCCCCAACCACCACCACTACCACCACCACCACCCACCCCCCCCCACCCCCCACCACCACCACCACCACCACCACCACCACCACCCACCCCCCCACCCCCCACCACCACCACCACCCCCCCCCAACCACCACCACCACCACCCCCCCCCACCACCACCACCACCACCACCACCCCCCCCAACCAGCACCACCACCACCACCAACCCCCCCCCACCCCCCACCACCCCCCACCCACCCCACCCCCCCCAACCACCACCACCACCAACCCCCCCCAACAACCACCACCACCACCACCACCACCCCTCCCACCCCCAA